>NW_012108519.1:1320239-1353816 GCF_000951045.1 Mandrillus leucophaeus | reverse complement strand
CATTATTAAAATAATCTTAATGGAGAGAAGACATCGTATTTAAAACTGTAAGTTATTTTTATGTTAGTTTTTTACTTATTGATGTATTTGTTAACCCAGATTTGTTTAGTATGGACTTTATGAAAGCTTCAATAGAAAGAGGTTTTGAAAGTTGCATGATGACTGAAGACTTGGTTTTCACGCCTAGGAAGGAGTCTCTTAAACTTGGTTATGTATTGACAAGATTTTACCATATTTTAGAAGAATCTTACATTAATAATTCTAACCACAACAATGTAATTATTCAAATGCTTTGTATTCTAAATACATACAGCATATTTTGGCACAGAGCATCTGCAGCCAGTGTCTAAGCAGTGTATTTTCAGCCAGATAGTCAAAACCGTGTCATCTGAAACTCATGTCTGGTAGTGTTTTACCTTTAGGTTTAGCCAATTAGTATAAAATTAGTGTGAAAGTAACTCTTGCAGCAGGTTTTTGGAATTTTCTTGCAAAATAAGTGTATTCCAAACTAAAGCACAGAAACCCAGAAAAACATATTACACTGCAATGTGTGTCTCTGAATAAGAACAGAAGGATTTTCATGTGTGGCATTCTTTGACGCTGGCATTCTCTTTTCATTCGAATCTAAGAAGCTGCTTTGTGAGCAGTTTTATTTAAATAAGTGTTTCAAGAAAGCACTCATTTTATTAAAGGCAGTATTGAAAACTTATTTTCTCCCTTTACATTTTTTTTTCTAGGAGATCACATAAAAGTAGTTATTTATTTCTTTCATTGCTGAAGTGGAATACCATAAAATGGGGCATGTTGGAAATATAGGTACTTTCGTACAACTGAATACTCCCACAAAGTACTTGTTTGTTCAAATCTTCTAGCCTTCACTCTTTCTTCAGGCAATTCAAATGCTGTTTGCGACATGTGACTGTTTGATGAAGACTAACAGAGCATGTCCTAGCCAATCTATATGTTAAATATTAATAAAGCTTTTTAAAAATAAAAATAGTCACAAAGTACTTTTTATATGTTCTTCTGACACCTTTAAAGTAACGAACCATTTTCTGGGCCACTGCTCTAGTGCTGGCTGTTAGGACAGTTTATACCAGAAAAACAGAGCAAGTTACATTTATGAACTATGAACATTTTCTGAAAGTTAAATGTTGAACATCAAAGTAAAGTCATTAAACTTGTAAATAGAAATAACAAACAATAAAATGTGACATTTATTAGGAAAAATATACATATCAGCAATATGGTAATTTGAATCGGAATATAAAAGTAAAATTGTCAGGAAACACAGACATTAATAGCTTTTAATTAGAAACCATTGGAAAGGAAGTAGGAATGAAAGCAGCAAATCATCAAACTTATTCATAAAGAGCAAACCCAAATTTATTCTAAGTTGTTCGTGTTAACATAGTCTGCAGCAGTGGACAAATCAATGTTAATTGAGTTCTAAAGCAACACATGCAGGAAACAGTTTTCAGTTTTATGAACAGTAGCTACATATGAAAAGCCAGCTTTGAAATTATATATAATTTAATTCAGTCCTGAATACTTTTATTGACCTAAAAATTGCTAAAGATAATGAATAAATTATATGCATTTCTAATGCTGTATTATTTTTTTTCAAACCTTTACTATGCAAACATTTGAACTTGCAGCAAATTTGAAAGAACTTTTTAATGAACACCCCAAAATTCACTACCCATATTAAAATTTTACTATACATCCTTAATTATGTTACTGATTCATTTATCCCTTCCTTTATCCATGAATTCATCTTATTTCTATCCATGTAATGTAAATTGCAAACAACTCAGCAATTTCCCTTAAATACTTCAGCATGCAGGGTTTTTTTTTTCTTTTTTTTATTTTCTCTCTCTCTCTCTCTTTTTTTTTTTTTTTTTTTTTTTTTGAGACGGAGTCTCATTTTGTCTCCCAGGCTGGAGTGCAGTGGAGCGATCTTGGCTCACTACAACCTCCGCCTCCCGGGTTCAAGCGATTCTCTACCTCAGCCTCCTGAGTAGCTGTGGTTTCAGGCGCCTGCCACCACGCCCTGCTAATTTTTATACTTTTAGTAGAGACGGGGCTTCACCATCTTGGCCAGGCTGGTCTCGAACTCTTGACCTCATGATCCACCTGCCTTGGCCTCCCAAAGTGTTGGGATTACAGGCATTAGCCACCGTGCCTGGCCCAGCATGCAGGTTTTTATAAAAAAAAAAATTACACGAAATGAAATACACCTATCCTAAGTGTACATTCCGTAACTGTTGCTAAATACAGGCAGCTAATCTTCTACCAAAATATAGAACATTACCATCCAAGCCAGAAAGTTACTTTATTACCTTCCTAGGAAATCTCCACTCCTGCCCAAGATAACTACTGATGATGTTTTCCACCAAGATGCTGTACTTTTCTAAAAGTGATGAGCTACTAAGTATAGAGGAATTACTTGTATCTTCAACTCCTGGGCTTCTAGATTCCAGATATCAATAATGACACCTTTCTCATTAAAATAAAAACTTTTCAAATTATCCTTGTAAAATATTTATACACCTTTAATATAGTTGAGTGAAGATTGAAGAGTTTTTAAAGTAAAAGGAATTTATTAAAATGGAGGCTGTGTTTACCTGGAGAGTTAATTAGGTAACTTCTAATCAAATCCCAGAGTGCTAGCAAGTTTATTTGCATTATGGATGAATAAAAACCACATTTCTTGTTCTTCAACTAGTTGATTATCTTACAAATTTAGATCCAATTATGAAATTGCTAAGTAGCTCAATACCAGCCATACAGTAGATACACAACAAATATTTGTAAATGGAATAAAAGAGTGTATGAGAACAAGAGAATGAATGCAAAGGGAACTGATGTTTGCTGTGTTTAGGTCGTGTGACTAACAGAATGCTACATGCTTTCAATAATCGTGTTTTTCCTTCAAACTATTCTGCAAATCAGGCATGCCTTTCACACCGCGAATTCTAGATACATCACTACAACCACTAAAATGCACCATTATAACTGCTGAAATGTACAGGCCCTAACTAAGGAGTTTTTAATCCCCAAGAACATCAGAGCAGCAATTGCATTAGTCATCTGCAGTAAGATTAACTAATCTTTTTATACCCCAAAGTTCTCTCTTTGTCTGGACCAGAGAGGAGCAGCTTAGAAAAGATTTTATAAATACACACTATTGGCATTTACTAATCGATTGCTCGATTATTCTAAAAATGGGAAAAATAGCAACTATTTTTTCCGGGTCAGATAATTGGTAAGTAGAGAGACCTACAAAATTTCCAATAAGTGGGATACATACATTATTAGAGCTGCTTATTAAAGGTGATTCAATATTAATATATTGGGGAAGTGAGATGAGAAATTACTAAGGATATGCACCTTCCAAAATCCAGCTGGAAAATGGATTTTAATTATAATTCAGGGAGACCAGAGCTTGACTTCCAATATAAAATCATGTCTATATAGAACAAATGAGACTTTCCAAATTTTTTATTTAATTACCATTAACAAAACGGGAAAAGCAAACCCAAAAGGCAAAATAGACAAATGAATACACAAAATAATATTAAAAAATATTACCTCATTAGCACATACTACCAAATAAGCTTTTATCACAATCTGGAAATACTTTTCACTAAGTGTAAAGCTGATGACTACTCATATTATGCAGTCACCAGAGAAATACTTTTTAAATACTTTGTCCTGGGGCATATTAGAAGATCCCCTGATAGTCTGTAGTCTACTTTAAGGACACTTTATAATGATTGGTGATGGATTACAAATGAGGCCAGGAGTTTAATTCTTTTGCAGTAGTAATTTAAAATGTGTATTGCTAGGAATTTATTATTTAAGTTTAATGACTTTAAGTGATTGCAGGTTATGTCTTTTAAAACATGCAATAACCCCAAGGGTTGATTTTGTCATTTGTATAGTCAACTGATAGAAATGATTTAAACAGTTTTGGTATTTTGATTATATTGGATGTATGAGTGCATTTAAAATATTTTAAGCTTTTGAATCCCTAGACATAGGGACTACATGTGTCACTGAATGAGATTTAGCTTTTCCACTAAGGCCCTGATAGGAAACCTCAAACCTGTAATTTTGTAATATGGTTATAAAATCTTGGATAAGATCTGATTTATTTGGAATGTGTCCATATTGTTCTTTGCCCATGAGTGCACGCTGTTTATTATTCATGAGATGGAGTAAAACAGAAAGTCATTATGTTTTGGAAAATCATCCTCATAAGAACCATTGCATCTCTGGTAATTTGATTTAGCATGTCAAATGTTTGATTTCTAACTTGTTCTAAAATATTTGTTATATGTCTAATTTCCCAATTCAACTCGGCAGTCTCATAGTGTGGGAAGTGACTGATTTAACTATTTAGTTTCAGGTACTTTTACTTATTTATTGATTTTTGAGACGAAATCTCACTCTGTCGCCCAGGTTGGAGTGCAATGGTGTGATCTTGGCTTACCACAACCTCTGCTTCCTGGGTTCTAGTGATTCTCCTACCTCAGCCTCCCAAGTAGCTGGGACTACAGGCATGCACCACCACGCCCAGCTAATTTTTGTATTTTTGGTAGAGATGGGGTTTCATCTTGTTGGCCAGGCTGGTCTTGAACTCCTGGCCTCAGGTGTTCCACCTGCCTCGGCCTCCCAAAGTGCTGGGATTACAGGTGGAAGCCACTGTGCCTGGCCAGTTTCAGGTACTTTTATAAGGTAATTTCACAATTTTATTTCAGAGTGGGCAAGAATCAGTATTTAGTAATAATAATGCATATTTCATAGCACAAACCAGATAAATTCCTTGGGAGCAAAAGCTAAGTTCTTCTAACAAAGAAGAAATATATTTCATTAAATGCTACTCTATTTTTATTAGGTACTTGAGTAGCTGGGCAGAAAATGATTAAGAAACTGGGATTAATACAAATATACTCAAGTATATTGGCTACTTTAAATAGGTCCTGAACTATTTTCAATATAAAACTATAATAATAATAATTCTTTCATCATTGTAACCATTTGTATAAAGTATGTGTGGTATATACACTTGCACTGGGGCCAGAGCATATTTGTAGAGTTCAGTTTGTACCACAGTAGGCACTTCCCCTTGTCTGGAGTGCATCTTCTTACGGCATCAATGTGAAAGCTGGACTGTGACCCTTGAAGCTTACAATTTTATTGGAACTGTAAAGAGTTTATTCATTTAACTCCCTTGTGAAATGACCACTTCTTTACAAGCAATGTTTCCATCTGAAGTAATGTTTCCTGACTTAAAGACAACTTTGTATTTTATTCGTTTTGGGAAATCAACTTTCTTTAGATTAATGTCTGCAGAGTATATACATTTTTCAAACTTTTACTTTCAACATATGTCTGTATATTTTATGTGTGTCTCTGAGAACCAGATCATGTATAGGTTTTCTTGCTGTTTACTTTTAATTGAACTGCTTAGTTTCGTATGTAATTACTGATATATTTAGCCTTATATGTACCACCTTACTACTATTGTTTTCAGTATGACCTGTTTTTGTTCCTTTTTCTTTGTTTCTACTTTTGAATTACTAAAATGTATTTTAGTTTTCCATTTTTCTTTTCTATAAGCATGAAAGTCATATGTTCTTGCACTTTTCTTTTAGCAGGTACCCTAGAAATTAAAGCATGCATCCTTAACATTGTAATTAATACAAATTATTGCTTTCACTTCTTCCCTGACAATGCTTGCACATTTACTCATAAGATATTATGTCATCATTTAGTACAGTCAACATTAATTTATGTTTACTTGATTTTTTTTTTTTTTTTTTTTTTTTTTTTTTACTGCATTTTGGCACTTTTAAATAGGACCAATTTCTTTCTATTTAAAATATTACCTTTAGTTTTTTGGTTTTTTTTTTTCAATGCAGGTTGATTGAGGAAATCCCTCTTTCTCTGAAGTAGGCTTTATTTTGCCATCTTTTTTGAGGAATATTTTAAGGAATATGAAATTCTAGTTGGCATATATTTTCATATAGCGCTTTAATAATTATAATTGATTCTTTTTTTGGCTTTCATCTTTATGGTGAGAGGCCACTGTCATTGCATTGTTATTGCTTTAAGTTTACGGTTTCAGTATTCTCTGGCTGATTTTAAGAGTCCCTCAGTGACTTTTCCATTGTTTTATTATAATGTAATTTTGTGTAGTTTTTCTTTTTTTTAAATTTACCTTGCTTAGAGTTCAGCTAACATATTGAATCTATTGGTATAAATAACATATCCATTAAAAAACCTGTTGGTCATTTTCTCCTCCAATATTGCCTCCTCCCCATTTTCTATCTCCTCTCTTTTAGGATAACACATTATGTGTATGTTTGACATTTTAACAGTGTCTCACATACTTCTTTTATCTATGTATTTTGTTTTTCTGTGTGTTCATTTTGGATATATTTGATTTTTTTACTAACCTGTCTCCAAGTCACTAACCTTTGGTGCGTGTCAATTATGCTGTAAAACCCATTTATTTTTGACTTTAGTTACTATGTTTTTAACTTCTAAAATTTTTATTTGATTTTTTAAAATTCTAATTCTCTGACAGAATTACCCAATATTTTCTATATTTTTTCTCTATTTTATTGTTAATGTTAATATTAATCATAGCTATTATTTAGTCCTTCTTTGGTAATCCCAACAGCTTGATCATTTGGGGATTTCTTTCTATTGTCTATATTTTCATCTTAGTGTTTTGGTCAAAGGGTCATATGCCTTGAAATTTTTTTCCTTTTTTCTTCATTTTTAAATGCCAGAAATTGAAAAAAAAACAAAATAGAGAAGTTCCATAGAGGATTTACCTTTCCATCTTTTGGCAGAGAGGAGGCTGATGATCCTGATCCAATGGAACTGAGCTGAATTGAGGTTGTGGGCAGTTTTGATGATGATCTGCCAAGATTTTCAATTCATACCCGCTCCAACCATATGGCTTCCCAAGGCTTCCAAATGACAGCGTGTATGCTCACAAGGGTCTCTCTCCATGGTAGTAAATACAATTGAATTTTTGTATTCTTAGTATCGTGAGACTACAAACAACTCCACTGTACTATTAGAGATTCTCTGCTGAGCTTGTTAGCTTACTGTTATATGTCACATCACAATTCAGCAAATGTCTTAAAAGGAAAACCAGCTATAGTTAGTTTTCTATTCCTCCATTCTTGCTAGGGTCTTAGTGCCTTGAGTCTCCAATATTGTTTCATGAACAAGACTGCAAAAGCTCTGCTGTTTATTCTCTCTTAAAAAATCATCTCAACCTGAGCAAAGACTAGATTTTCAACTTTTTGTCCTGTGTACAGATTCTTTAAATGCATCCAGAAAAAGAGCAACTATAAAATATTAGCCCATGTCTTTAATGTTCCTAGTTCTTCAGAATCTGGCCACCCCTATTCCTCATTTCAGCAACAGGCGTTACAGAGAGTTTGTTTTTGATTTTTTTTTTTATTTTGTTTCCCATTGTTTCTAGCTTTCAGTGAAATCACTGTTCTTCTTCAAGCTACTTCATTATGCCATGATTCATTCATTCAATATATGTTTCAGTAGTGAATATGAGATAAGATACAAGTACTAGTTTAGATTCTGGGAATACAGTGGTTAATCTAAGACTTTGCATTTGCAGTGTTATATTCTAGTGGAAGTAGATCATTAAAATATATACTAATAAATATGTCAATTATTGGGTGGTGATAAGCCCAATGGAGTAAGAAGAGAAAAGGGATAGAAGGTGATGATGCCACTTCATATGGCATGCTCAGATATTATCTGCCTGACAAGGAGACAGTCAAGGTGGTCTACATGAAGTTAACAGAGTGATATATGTACATGTCTGAAAAGACTGTTGGCCAACAGAAAAAACACTTAAGTGAAAAGTTCTAAGGCCTTTTCATGCCTAGTGATGCTGAGGAACAGTATGCTTGTAGCAAAGTGAGTGAGGCAGAGTGTTTAAAAAATAGCAGGTGGTACATTGGAACAATCATTTCCAACTTGTATTTATATTTAAACACATTTTAAATATTTATATTCATAAATGCAACATGACTTACATTGATAAAGACATTCCATTTTAACTTACCTAAAATAGAAAGCTATTAGGAGAGGAGACATAATCTTTTATTTTAGCAGTTCTCTCTCTCTTTTGCTTCCTTCCACATAGTAGCATGCAATTAGGGGACAAGTTGAATATCTTTTGCATAATTCAGGAAATATATAATTAAGGGCAGAGTGTAAAAGTGAGACCTCTTGAGCTAGACTTCCTGTGTTTGAATGCCAGCTTTGCCAATCATTAGATGAATAATGCTGCTTAATATCTCTGTACCTGAGTCCTAAACAAGGAAAGGCTGAGGAGCAAGTAAAACGCTTTAGATATATTTGAGATGCTAGTTGTACATTCAAGTGGAAATTTAAATTACAGTCTGGAACTCAATGAATAGATTCAGACTGAAGTTAAACATATGGGTAGCGCAGAAGATGTACTGTATGCAAAGTTACGAAATTTGATGTGTTCCTCTAGGAGTTAGGCTATCCAGTAAAGGATCTGAGAAGACTGATTTGTGAGGACAGAGGAAAACCACAAGATACTATTATTCTAGAGACCAATACTAGAATTGTTACAGAAGGAGAGTGCTTACCTGTGTAAAATGCCATAGATGGTGATAGGTCAATATGATGACTGAAAACTGATCATTACAGTCATGAATAAGGTTGTTCTGACCTTGCCAGGAACAGTTTTTAAAGAGTAATGGAAAACAAAAGGCTGAACAAAGAAGGTTCAGAGAAAGAATGGGAGGTTAAAAAGAGAAGGCAGCAAGTTAGACAACTGTAATGAAGAGTCTTGCTGCAAACAGGAGCAGACAAATGAAGCAATAATAGAGGGGAAGACGAGATCCTCCCCAGTGAGATATAAATGCTACTTCTATCTGATGAAGGTTATTGTTAAGCCAATCAATAGGCTGTGAAATCATGGTTTGGGTCAGCTGGGTTGATTGAAGTGAGTTTTTGTGTCTCTGTAGTTTAGCGTATTGGTTGGTAGCTCAGTCGTTTAACTGAGAAGCTCTCTTGGTTTTTCTTTGAAAGGTTCAGCAACATTCTTTATCAGATGTTATGAAAGATTGGGCATCTTTGCTCTGTTGGAAGAGTGGCTCTTGATATGAAAACTTGAGTCTTTCCAAGCAGACCCCAACAGTAACTTTGCTGAGCCACAATTTTGAATTTTTATGCTATATTATTTTAGTGTCCATGTTATTTAGCTCGCTGACTTCTAAGTAGTTACATCGCAACATGTCATTCTTTTCCTCCATTAATCATATGGTTATTATAACTTTGATGTGATGCCAGAAAGTTATTCTGAGATTTGGAGCAACAACAGCACAAGGATTAATTCTTTCAAGTACCAGAGGGTATTCTGCTCATCGTATATCAATATTAACAAATTAACACCAAAACGTGGCGTATTACTTTACTAAGGTTGCCATAACAAAATACCACATACTGGGTGGCTTAAACAACAGCAATTTATTTTCTCATAGTTTTAGAGGCTGGAAGTCCAAGGTCAACATGTCAGCAGGTTTGTTTTTTTTCTAAGGCCTTTCCCTTCACTTTGCAGATGGCTGCATTTTCCTTGTGTTCACACATGGCCTTTCCTCTGTGGCTGGGCATCCCCAGTGTCTCTCTGTATGTCCTAATTTCCTCTTATGTCACCAGTCAGAATGGATTAGGGCTTGCCCTAATAACTTCATTTTGACTCAATCACTTCTGTGAAGGACCTACCTCCAAATATTGTTACATTCTAAGGTCCTAGGAATTAGGATTTCAACATATGATTTTTGGGAGAAGACATCTCAGCCCATAACTTGTGGTTATCTGCTTGATTAGTGCATAACATATGTTTTAAAGGATAAAGAAAAAATTGCTAGAAGCAGCTTTTTATTTTTTTTTAAAGAATTTTATTTTAATTTTTACGGGTACATAGTAGGTGTATACACTTATGGGGTACATGAGATGTTTTGATACAGGGATGCAATGTTGACTAGTTACTTCATGAAAAATGGGTTATCCATTCCCTCAAGTATTTATATTTTGTGTTAAACAATCCAGTTATGCTCTTTTAGTTATTTTAAAATGTACAATTAAACTGACTATAGGCACCCTGTCCCTGTTGTGCTATCAAATGCTAGGTCTCATTGATTCTTTTTATTCTTTTGTATCCATTAACCATTCTTATCTTGTCCCCAACCCCCATCCCACGACCCTTCCCAGCCCTGGTTGCCATCCTTCTGCACTTTATCTCAATGAATTCCATTGTTTTGTTTTTAGATCCCACAAATAAATAACAGGTGGTATTCGTCTTTCTGAGCCTGGCTCATTTCACTTAGAATATTGACCTCCAGTTCCATACATGTTACAAATAACAGAATCTCATTCTTTTTTATGGATGAATTGCACTCCATTGTGTAGAAGTACCACATTTTCTTTATTGATTCATGTGTTGATGGAGACTTAGGTTGCTTCCATATTTTGGTTATTGTGGATAGTGCTGCAACAAACATGGGAGTGCTGCTGTCTCTTAGATATACTGATTTCCTTTCTTTGGGGTACATATCCAGCAGTGGGATTGTTGGATCATACGGTAGTTCTACTTTCAGTTTCTTGAGGAACCTCCAATTGTTCTCCATAGTAATTGTATTTACATTCCCACCAAGAAGGTTCCCTTTTCTCCACAATCTCACCAGCATTTATGATTGCCTGTTTTGAGGGTATAAACAATTTTCACTTAGGTGAGATGATTTCTGATTGTAGTTTTGATTTCCATTTTTCTGACAATTTATGTTGAGCACCATTTTATCTTTCTGTTTCCCATTTGTTTGTCTTCTTTTAAGAAATGTCTGTTTAAGTCTTTTGCCAACTTTTAATCAAATTATTAGACTTTTTTCCTATAGAGTTGTTGAGCTTCTTATTTATTCTGGTTATTAATCCCTTGACAGATGGATAGTTTGCAAGTATTTTTTGCCATTCTCTGGATTGTTTCTTCACTTTGTTGGTTTTTCTCTTTGCTATGCAGAAGGTTTTAACCTGATGTGATCCCATTTGTCCATTTTTGCTTTGGTTGCTTGTGCTTGTGGGGATATGACTCAAGAAATTTTTGCCCAGTCCGCTGTTCTAAAATGTTTCCTCAATGCAGCATGCTGCCGCTGCTAGGAGTTTGGGGAGGAATTGTGTTGATTCAAGGCAGTTTTTCTTACCACTTCAGTGCCTCTTTCAGTGATATGAAGTTAAAACCAGGTACTGTGAGAGCTCATCTGATTTTTGGTTCATATGAAGTTTGTTTTCTGTGTAGAGAGTTGTTATTAGGTTGGTGTTCTTTCGTGAAGGACAACTGGAAGAGCCTTCTATTTCATCATCTTGATCTGCCTGCTAGAAGCAGTTCTGAAAACCATTAGGGTCAACTAAGATCAAATGAGAGTTAGGAGAACTAATACATTAATAACTAACATTTATTGTACCTCTAGTCTGCTACTATGTATGTATCTATTTCATATACCTGGCTCATAATTTATGTGTATGTGTGTATAAAATAGTTGTTGAAAAAAGTCAACAAGTTAATTAACATTCCTGCTTCTCAGATGAGGACATTTGGGCTCTGAACTTTGACTCATAAAAAGGGTTAAATCTGCAGAGGTATCTCAATTATGAAAACCTTTACATTCAGCATATAGTAGCTGTGGCAGAGAAGGGGGGATACAATGTAATTTATAACATTTTAGATGAAAGCATGTTAAAATAATTATACAACTTAAAAGCATAAACTTTAGTCACCTGGTTCATTTCTGTGCTTTGCATTTCCTGATCATTAGAAATCAGTGTGATGATCGTACACATGACAGAAAAATGATCACATTTCACAAATAATTCTGTCTTAACTAATTGGTAACAGTGAAACAGTAGAAAAACTAACATAACTAACTCCATTTTTTGTATAAGAGGTCTTTACCCATTCCTGTTCGTAGGCTAATTTTAGAGCACTGAGAAAAAATTCAAAGAAAACAGTCATGTAGTTTTCTTAACTAACTCTGCAATTAAAGTATGTAAACAGCTATGTTTTGTTAAAGATTTGCAGAAGCAAACACCACATGTTCTCACTCATAGGTGGGAATTGAAT
The DNA here is from genome assembly GCF_000951045.1 of Mandrillus leucophaeus. Classification (NCBI taxonomy): domain Eukaryota; kingdom Metazoa; phylum Chordata; class Mammalia; order Primates; family Cercopithecidae; genus Mandrillus; species Mandrillus leucophaeus. The sequence continues at coordinate 1,341,614 of NW_012108519.1, read as the reverse complement.
AACAAGAACACTTGGATACAGGGCGGGGAACGTCACACACCAGGGCCTGTCGGGAGAGCCCGGGGGAGGGATAGGATTAGGAGAAATACTTAATGTAAATGACAAGTTAATGGGTACAACATGACACATGTATACCTATGTAACAAACTTGCATGTTGTGCACATGTACCCTAGAATTTAAAGTATAATAATAATAATAATAAAGATTTGCAGAAGTATTGTGATCTGATCATGGACGAAGCAGCTCCAGCCGCCTCAAACTCTTCACTAGTTCCCAAATGTCTGCAGTTGTGGTCACCTCTTGATCCCAACCCCTTCCTCTTCCTGCCACCCTAAACATAAAAACAGCTTGAAATTTGTACTGACTTAAAATGGTACTTTAGAACACTAGTCATCCATCTTCTTGGTTTGCTGGCTTTCCAAAAGAAAGTTGCCTTCCTTGTTCCACCTCCTTAACTTACCGGCAGTTGTGAGGCAAGCAAAATGAGTTTGGGGGTTGATTACAAGTTCATTTGAGTAAGGAAGAATATGTAAGCCTTTGTGCAAATTTTGTTGAGATGGTGAAAGTTTTAATTTTCTTTCTAAAGTGATTATTAAAACTTTAAAAAGATGCAAATATCTGCATGCTACAACCTGTTCAAATAAATTTGATGCATTTTAAAAATTGCTTTTGCATTACAGTTTTTGAATTAAATATAATGCAATTCAGCAGCTAATACAGTTATGTTCATAAGTCATATTTTTGCTTCAATTATTTTTGCTTGGTTTTGAGTTCTCAGTGACACTTTGATGAATCATCAGGTAATGATTTGTTTAGAAATCAACTACTTAAAAACCATGTCTAATTAATTTTAGGGCTACAGAAATAAAATTCAGAGTGCCTTTGAGCACTTTGCTTTTTTTTTTTCCCCAGTGACTAAGCCTTCATTATGGCAAGTCTGAGTCCCAACATCAGGTCTGCTCTGATTGTGGAGGAATTCTCCTCCTTGGAGGTGGAAATAAGCCACCTCTGACCCTATCACCACCTGTTTCCAGCCACACCCAAAGTCTCAACACAGGTTCTGGGCTGGGGGAGGGGAGAACCACAGTGGCCTAGCCAGAGGCAGGGGCCGAGGTGGGATTTCAGAAAGTCCTCTTGATGGAAGTGGACTCCTGTCCCTGCAGGTAGTGAATGGTGTGGCAGGATTTGTTGGCCCAGTTTGGGCCCAGGGATACTACTTGGTTAAGTTAATGGTGAGATTGAAGGGTAGCCCTAGTCCTGCAGCTCAGGTGGGCTGCCCTGGCTGTGGGTACACTCCGGGGTGGAGGGTTCCACAAGAATACGTGCAACCTGGTCCGCTGTGGGGAGGGACAGGTCAGGATGGGAGCCCTGGTGCCCCCAGACCCTGGTTTGCTATCTCTGGAGTTCTGCAGGCTGAAGCGCATGGACAGAGGTAGATGCAATCACAGGGCATGGACCCAGGCCCTTCACAGGCTCCTCACCTCTTAGGTCCCTGCCTCTGCACAAAAGGAAGGAGAGGAGCCACCGCAAAGGAGAGAAAAGACATTGGGGAAGGCAGAGATAAGATAATAGAAAGGGTGGAGATGATGAGGAAGGAGACGAGGGGAGGACAAGAAGCAGGTAAAGAGAGATGAGGAGTCCAAGAGCAGACAATAGAAGTGGGAGGCGGCTGTGAGAAGGCAGCGAGCTGGAGAGGGAGAAGGGAGAGGTCCTCTGGGAGAAGAAAGGGAGGGAGAGAAGGGCCAGGCAAGAGAGCCTTCAGAGTTGAGGTCCCCAGACTTGGGCTGAGCCTAGCGAGATGTGAGTTCCAACGACTTCTTCAGCCTCTTCTTCAGCTCCAGGAGGAAGTTCTAGCACCTTTTACACACGGGCTTCATGTCAGACTCCACAAAGTTGATCTTCAGAGTGAGCCTGCTCTTGCAGGTGGAGCAGGAGAAGCAGTTCACACACATCAGGCCTTGTTGAGGACCAACACCATGTCACCCTTGACTTCATGGCTGCAGATGTTCCAGAGAGCTGGCTGTAGTGGATCTCAAAGTAGGCCAGGCCCTTCTTCTCATAGTGCCAGAGCCCCAGGAATGGCTTCTCACGCTCAGGGCAAAAAGCTCTGCATGCCACCACTCTTTGCCCAGTGTATTCATTATGTGACCCTTGAGGGGCTGGCTGCAGTCCCTAAAAATAGGGACAACATCTTGTAAATGCAGGGCAGGCAGTAGAGAGTTCACCCTTCAGCTCATGGGCCTCGCCAGTCAGCTCCTTCCTACAGTGGATGCAGCTGAAGTGGCCTGGGTGTCAGGCACTGTTCCTGAACATGAGGGGCTGCTCATGAATGACCAAGTGGCACTGCTGAGGTGCCAGACACTTGTGCCAGGCCCTTGGCCTTCTCGCGATATGGCAAGGCTGGTAGAGATGCCCATAAACCAGGGGTGGTACTATGCATCTTGTAGGGATGTGGCTGGTCAGCAGCCTCATCAATACAGGCCACAGAGCCTGTAATTGTGCCTGGTTCTCAGCAAGTGGGCCTTTAAATAAATAAAGCTACTTATATTGACCTGTTTGGAAAAACAATACGACCAGTTTGAAGTACATATTAAATTCAAATTTTTTTAAAAGGAAAGAAAGCTAATCTACTTGATCTATTTCACAATAACAAACTTCAAGTTCTGAAAATAATAAAGTCACATTCTAGTAGACTTGTAAAACAATTTTAATGTTTACTCAAAATAAATGAGATGTCATCATTAGCCCTTATCTTACACTTGAAAAATGGAGACAATTGTTCAGAATAGAAAGGGAAACAGCTATTAGAGTTTAAGCTCAAATTTCAAGAAAAATTCAGATAAGGCAGGTAAAAACTCTAGATACTTTTCCACTGTCCAACATCACCAAACATTAATGTCCACATACCTTTTATTTCATAAAAATATAAATATTTATTAGAAATAGTATGTTTAAGATTAGTTTTTCTTTCTAAATAACATGATTTCTTGCCTTAAAGGAAGATTCCCTAATAGTGCCACCTATTTCATAAACTGTCCTGCAGTTTTGTGCTTTTTAAAAATTCTAATTTACTTTGATTTAAAGAATAAATATCTCATACCAATGGTGAACTATTTTATCACCCCAAAATACAAATGATCTGTATTTTACAATGAAGAAATTCATAGCATTTACCACCACATCACTGTACTATGATTGGACTGACTGAAGTATGGGCCTGTGTATATAGATTGAAGAATAAAAAAGAAATGCTAAAAAAAAAAAAAAAAAGGCTTAGCTACATAAAATAATGTTAAATATCAAAACTCAGCAAACATAATCCAATTTTAAAGAAACTGATGAAAAATGCTTCCCCTAACATGAACTATGATTAGATAGTATTGTCTGTCAGGAAAATCACCAATTCAGTAGCTGATCTTTATGTGGAAACAAAAATAGGGCTTTGTCCTTATTCACAAGTACAGGGAAGAGACCACTCCTTTATTTAAAAAAAAAACAAAAAACAAAAAACAAAAAACACCTAGATTAAATGTGAACAAGTAGCCCCAAATGTACAGTAAACCACCAACTACCCCCGGCTCCATAATGGCCATAATATTGTATTCTTCCAGTTATTTCTGAGAATTGAAAGAAAAACATTATAATCTTACTTAAAATAATAATAAAACTCGTAAAAATCAAACAGAACAACAGGACCTTGCGGTGATGAATTTTGTTCGTACCAAAAGTATAGTCAGAAATTCTTAAAAAAAAAAAAAAAAAAAAAAAAGCTTGCATACAACGACAGTGAAATCAGCATCCAGGCCAGGTCCTGTGTACACAACCTCTCCAATGCAGTGTAAGTTTCCTCTTAGCAGCCACCAACAATGAGCTCAAACGTAGTGAATCTATAATGTGGCTGATTTTCCAACACTATAAATATTAATAAGAGTGGCTAGTGCTATTATTTACATCTGTTGGCCGAATATTACTCTTGGGAAATAAACAGCGGACTTTTTTCTTAACAAGTGGCTTCTCATTGACAAGTTCTGGTCATTAGTGAACTTGAATGAATCTTAGCTCACTTCCTTGTTTTGCAGGACATTTAACTCCTTGCTTCTTTTAAAAGCTCCAGTGTTTTTTAGGCAACCACTACAATACATTCTCCCCCTCTTTTCAATTTACTTCCCTTCTTTTCCCTAAGGTAGACCCTCTGTAAACCTAAAAACATATGGTAATTTAATATACAAGGTTTCTCAAAGTGCAAAATATGTTACAGATAGTTTCTTAGACTTCATTTAAACACAGCATTTTATACAATACAGTACAGTTTGAGATTTCTGCTCATAAATTATACCACTAACAGATAACTACTTTAAAAGGGCTGACCACCTAAGTAACCCATTGTCTTCTTACACAAAGTTAGTACAATGGAACTTTACAAGCTTTGTTCAGACCAAAATAAAGTTATTCTTACACTTAATCACATATATACATATTTTTAAATGCTCCTTAAATGCCTAAGTATAGACAAATTTGCCTATCAATAGGCAAATTCTTATGAATTATCTTATAGTTCAGTTTCAGATTTACACATAAAGATTGCATACAATAATTAAAAAAATAATCTGGGGAGCAATTCATTTTATTTGCTACTTCAAAATCTGCTCATCCTGTAATTCTCTTGGAAGGGTTCTTGACCGCTGTAGAACCACATTAAGTTCTTCAATTACCCTTGATGGTAACTTATGATCAGAGTCCAAAGTAGCCTTGCTATTCCTGTCCTCAGTCTTCCTCAATGTCTTTAGTCCTTTATGGCCTTTTGGTTGCCCGAGTGGGGCTTCAGGCTCTGTGTCCTCCAGGCAGTTGAAACTCCGATGCTTTCGGGTTCGATTTCGAAGTTTATCGTCCTTGTGCTCCAGGCAGTGGGCCACCATAGAAGCTCTCTCCTTTAAGCTCGAGTCCACGGACTCTTTATCACACTTTTCAATGAGCCGCAGCCTTTCAAGTTCTGCTCTTGCACTCTAAAAATAAAATAAAATGTCTCACAGGGAAGCAAGATTTGGCACAATTCAGGTTTAGAAAGTGCAATCCACATAAAAGTTGATGCTTCCTATAAAAGAGCTCATTTCTATGACTTAGGTCCTAACTTAACTTCGATAAAAGTGGCATGTCTTAATTTATATACTAATCTTAGAGCTACAAAATCAACTACAGACAGTCCCTGGCTTTCAATGCTTCGATACGATTTTTTGACTTTACAATGGTGCAAAACAAATATGCATTAAGTAGAAAGCATACTTCAAATTCTGAATTTTGATCTTTTCTCCAGTTAGCGATGCCTGGTAGGACACTCCCTGGTGACTCTGGGCAGTGGCAGTGAGCTGCAGCTACCAGTCAGCCATGGACTCAGGAGGGTGAATAACTGATATGGTGTGCTGTGTTGCCAGATGATTCTGCCCAGCTGGAGGCTAACATAAATGTTCTGAGCACGTTTAAGCTAGGCTAGGCTAAGCTACAACATTCCATAGGTTAGTTGTATTTAACGTATTTTTTATTTTATGTATTTTCACCTTATGGTGAGTTTATTGGTATGTAACCCCATCATAAGTTGAGAAACATCTGTTAAATGCAATCCATGGAAATTCATTTTAACATGCATTCAACATACCACTTCAAAGATGTCTTTTGGGTTACCCACATTTAATCTCACTTCATCCTTACCTCTTCTAACTCACTCCTGCTTAGATGTATCTAGCAAGATTTCTGTTTTTTTTTTTTTCCCTTTTGTTTAATTAGTTCACTGAAGTGTGAACCTTGTATACACATAGGAAATGATCAATAAGTATTTTTGAATGAGTAAATGAAGAAAAGTTTAAGCAGTTTCCAGTGTACAACAATGTTCTATTTTCTTTTCTATTTTCCTTAATTTCAGTAGATCCAAACATAAATTTATAACAGAAAATTCAAGTGGAATAAAAATATTTTCATGAATATAATGTACAAATAATTTTAAAATTTGGAATTTTCTGGTAAGATTCTGATTATACATCTTAAGTTATACACATTTTTCCTACTCTGAAATTTATTGGAAGAAATGTTTAATATCTAGCTTAATTCCAAAGTTTCATTAGAATATGTTAAAATGATTCAATCACCTCGTATCAGGCCCCACCTCTAACACTGGATTACATTTGAACATGAGATTTGGGTGGGGATACAGATGCAAACCATACCAGTAGTGTACTTCAAATTTCAGCATTATGGATGATATTACTTGGCCCCTACATTCTGTGTCTAAGAGAGCCCCGGAGTTTTTATGTTTTGAATGGAAATAATAATATGAAACAGAGTCTGTCTCTCTCAGTGGCAGAGAGAGTAGTTTTTACTTATCATAGCTAGAGAATGGTATAATGAATGGGTTCTCACAGCAAATCACTCATATGGCTTTAGCCTGTGCCTTCATATTTTCCATTAAATCCAGAGGCAAGCCAATGGTTACAGAGGTCTTAGGACACCAAAAAGTAACATGACCAATATGTACAGAGTATATTAGAAACTTTCTTAATTGGCTTTCATTACCAAACTCACTGTATTAATCTTCATGCTGTAAAATACATAATCATATCAATACATTTAATCATCACAACAACACTTTAAATGCTTTAAACTCCATATTATTCATAAAGTAAATTGTCTTTATCTTGCAGATGCAGAAATAGAAACTTGAAGAAAAAAATTTGCCCAAGGTCGCACAAGTGAGAGCCTGGGAGAGGACCCCAGGTTGGCCTTTCTGAAACCAGCGTACTTCTTTCTACCACATCAAACTGTGCTCAGGATACCAACAGCAAAGATGGGCTTATAGGTGGGATTCTATGTCACAATTTTCTGCTTCAGTGCATCATCATTCTTCGCTCATTATTTTTGTTTTACAGATATTGCTTTTAAAATAGCAATTTTGAAAAAAACTAACGAATTATTCCATATCATCTTCCAAGTTCCTTAATATTTTGTTTCAATATACGTTAAAGATATGCCAGTCATTATTCTAATAAAGTCTCATGTATAATGTCACTTAATCATGTGACATTTATTAACCCCATATGCTTACAGATAAAGCAGCTTAGAACAATGGAGTTAAAGTAAGATATCCATGATTTTATAGGGACTCAGCAGGAGGACCACAGGTAGTATCTAGTTTGTGCATTCTTAAGCATTCTGTTTGCGTCTTCATGTGTGATTTCCTCTGCCAACAACCTGGCATTTTCAGCTGGCTCACTACTAATTTCCTCAATTAACTTTAGAAGTCACTTTCGCCATGAAGCCTTCCCTACCTGGATAAGATATTCTCATACGACTTTCAATAGGACTGAATGAAAGCCAGGCGTAGCCACAAAATTTATCAATCTGCCAACAACTTCTTTGAAAAGTAATTCTTCTTGAATATATTCATTGTTATGACTAATTTTTATTAATATACCCTACTTAATAATATTTTAACTCACTTTTCATTTTTACAACAAAGGGTCAAAAATGGTTATTTTGTAAATATATTTTTTAAAATTTTTATATGAATCTAATTCTATGGCAAATATTTTAATGGTTTATATGAAATTTTTAAAAAAAATTATATTATTGCCTTATAAAGTAAGTTTCATTGTGCTTTTCCAACATTAGAACAGTTAAAAAATGTCTTTGCCAAATTTATCAAATCACCAAACTACCTTATTACAAAAGAGCTTGGTTTATTTTAAAGACTCAGAAATTTTCCAGTAATTGATAATGCATTCTAATTCTTTTAAAAGCTTGTAACACTTCATAGTTTCAGTTCATCAGTTTTCCTATCTTAAATATGTTAAAAATTGTCTCTGAAATTGTAGATTTGGGATAAGGCTAAGAAATTATTATACAGTCAGTCATCATCTATACTAGATACTGGTGAATGCATTTTGATCCCAATATTTTGCTTTGCTCGATAACTGATTCGAAGACAATGTCAAAAGAAGCTACAGTCACTGTAGGGCGTATCTCTCCCTATGTTAGTTTCATCTGTTCAGCCTGTGTCCGCTGTCCTGGGTTCCTGGGAAATGTAACTCTTAGAATTTTAAGATGCTTGATTAGATAAGGAATTCTCTGCAGAGCAGTTTATTGCAAAAAAAAAAAAAAAAAAAAAAAATTGAGGTACAGAAAATGGTACAGAAAAAAATAAAATGGAAGAAATGACGAGGTCATGATTTCTTGGAGACACTTACTTTGATTACATCAGGGCAGAACGTCTAACCAGTAAACAAAGGACCATTATTTTTGAAGCTTTTCTCTTTCAGAGAAGGAATATTACAGTGGGATAGATGTTCAAGAAAGGATATGCACAAAAAGTTTAAAAATCTAATCACTAGGTCAAAATGGCTTCTGTCTTTCAAAAGTTATTTATGTTTGGAGAGCAAAAGATTTGAACAACTTAATTCCAAATTTAGGCTCAAGGAAGATATAAGAACACATTCTAACTGCTTTTCTTTTTGCTTTCAGGGAGTCAATTAAGACACTGAAATATGTGTTGGTCCCAAGGTGGCTAACGAGTTTTGAGCGTCAACAGCCCATGTTCTTTGCTGAAGAGGCCAAAGTTCATGTCAAGATTGATGTCGCTTATGCTCTCCCAACCCTCAAGGTGAGAAGGAAAACAAGCAGTAGCTTTCATGAAAGATGCCAAACTTTTTTTGATTCTCAGGGGTCATCTTGTAGGTCCTTAAATTAACTGAGACACCCCACCAGTTTCCAAAGCACTGAAATGTGATTATATAACTAGAAAGTTCAGTTACCAGGGCTCCAGACATATTCTGCTATGGGCTTACTCTGAGGGTGTTTTAAGTAAGCTTGTAAAATGAATTTGAAGTTCCGATTTTACCACCAGAATTTCTATACGCATATTTAAAATTGGCTACTTTAGAGGTAAGAAAATAAGTAGTATTGTGCATATGTGATTGGGTAGTCAATGACGTTAAAATAAAAGGTATAAGGTTATTCACACTGTTTTCTTGTTGTATGTGATTATTACCATGCCTTTCAAAGTGATGATTATTGTGCTTTTGAAGCCAATGAAGTAATTAATGACCTAATCACATTATGACACAGGAAAATATATTCTATAATTGAATATAAAACAAAAGCCTAACCTACCTCGATATTTTTCCGGGCCAGGGTTGCATTCCCCTCATGCTGTATTGGAATCAGAGGCAAACCTCCAATTTTGGGATTTTTGGTTATTGAACGTTTTCGTTCCTTTCCAGCTGGTGGCCATATATCATTTTCATGCTGTGGAAACACAATTTCTTGCTGTTGGTGTGTGATTTTATTATGTGGTATACTATGTCATACAGCCACTTGGTTTCTTTCCCACACATCCACATCAAGTGATCTGATTTCCATGAGAATACCATTTGTGATTATGATGTTGACTCCAGTGGCAGCATCGCTCCAGGACATGAAACTCTTAACTGAACTGAGCTTTGAGGTCTCAGCTCAATTTCTAAGTTTCAAATACATGCCTTCTATACTACTTATCAAACCAAAAGGGGAAAAATATTTGAGGCAACCGGAAATCTCTTTGTGGAAGAAAAATAGCATACTTGTCGACACTGCTAGGCCACTGTAATATATGTAACTATACATTTACACCAAATACGATTTCAGTGTAAAACTAATTTCATCTTACATATCCCACATCAACCTAAGGCATGACTATCAGAAAAATTAGCCTAACTTTATGACATCCTGAAAAATGTTACTATTTTATCTAATTGAATTCCAAAGAAATATAATCTTTTTACTTATTTAAACATCTTTACTGAAAATCATTGTACAACGGAGAGTGGGGCACATTTGTTCTCAAATCATTGACTATATATTCTTGCCTTCTAAACAGTTATACATATGACTGGAGAAAGGTTAATCTGGAATGGGGATAAATGTTCACAGGTAAAAATATAAGCTCTGGAGTGATTAATCTTTGATATATACATACAAAAAATTCTTTAAAGAATTTTGTACTCCCCAGAGTAGTTTAACTTTCTAGAATTTGGAAAAAGTATATCAACTTTCAAACAACAATCTATGAAGGAAACACAGAATACCAAGTGTAAAATGAAAAGTTCACAGATAATGTAATGAAACGAAAACCATTTAGTAAACTATATAGCTAAATGCCTACTCTTTATTTCCCTCAATTCTTAAGCAACAGATTACTGTTCTTATGTTGCAGTTCTTATTTTCATGTGTTGTTTTATGACAAAGAACTCATTTAAAGAAATATTTACTGTCTACCCACCATATAATAACAGCTAATTTAACTAAGCGGCAAACTGCCAACCTGCATGTTTATCAATGTACATGTGATTTTCATTTATTCCTCAATGATCTTACAGTGCAAATCCTTTTATGTGCAACATATCTACCCTTGAATGTTAGTGAAGCATTTACCTTAGTTCAGCAAATCTATAATTGTAGGTTATACAGTATTTCAGTTGGAAGGTTATAGCTTCATATTACTTTTATGACATGGTACCAAACATGGTTAAAAAAAGGATATTATATATCATATAATTGCAATGTTCCCAACACATAAACCTGGGAGAAAACTGAGAGGGAATTAGGTGATTCTGTGAATTGCCCTTACACTTTCAAATCACTAATGTATAGTGCATACGTGAAAATATATTTTGAAGAATCTAAGAGCAAATGAGGTTTCCAAATCCATATTTTTCTTTTCTGAAATAGTATACAACTGTGAATACCAGCTAACTCTCCTTGAATTGAGCTAAGAGGCATTTTTTTTCTACTTTACATCCAAGTGATGTGTTCTGATTTAACATTTGTAGTTATTTGAAAATGACTTCAAAAGTCTTACGCATGGATCATATAGGTGAGGATCAAACTTTCATTTTATAACCAAAGACCACATCTAAACATCTCCATTTCTGTCTTCCAATTTCTAACCTTTGCCTATCTTTCCAGCTAACTAAATTTAGTTTCATTCATTTTAACAATTCTTTTCATTCCTTGAGACCTCTAATCCAACACCATTCTTCTCACAACATTTTTTACCACTTCCCTCATTGCCTGGCTTGGATTTCATAGTCAGTCAGTAAACTCACTTCCTTGTAAATATCTTCAAGTCCAAATTTTATCTGATTACTTATTTATTTTCTTGCTCCTTTGTCTTCTATCATATTTGCCTGACAAAGCCCCAAACCTAATTAAACACAATTCAACTTATTTCATGAGCGCCTGCCAGTTGATGGAGGACAAAAATAAATTACTCTGTAGATCCATCACACTTTATATTTAACCTTAAATTTTAAGAAAGCATTCAGCACTGCCCTGATGTTCTACCATGGGACAACTGGCTTCCTCACTCTCTGAAGATTATTTTTCTCCTTCGCCTCTCACCTTACACTTCAAAAACGCTGCCTGCATCACATGTGGTGATTTCACTGATTCAATCCAACAATTTTTACTGATCACTTAAGAAAATACTTCTCCCATCATGAAATGTACCAATCTCCTTGCATCTATAGTCATATCAGTGAGTTTATTTCTTGCAATCAATATTTGCTCATTGCAAATAACTCTTATCCAGTCATATCTATAATTGCTCAGTAGGCCATACCAATGTATGGTCAATAATTTGAGAAGAAATGTGCCACACTCTCTGCAGTACAATGATTTTTAATAATGGATAACCGTGCACTAGATCATATCATTTCATCTGTGTTCAGAGCCTCTGCTGGTTTAATAACATCTCTCCTCTTCTATCCATTTTTTCTTCCTGATTGGATTGTCTTCACATAATGTATGCAAGTACACACTCTCCCACCTTAAAGACAAATCAAAACCCCCAAACCTACCTTCACCTCTATCGAGTCACAACCTCATTTAATTACATAAGCAAATTACTTGACAAAATTTTCTGTACCCCTCACCTGGTTTTCCTCCTTTCTTACTTCTTATTATTGCTTTTGCTGTTTTTTTTTCCTCTCCCCCTCCCTCCTCCATGCTTCCCTCTCCACCTCAAACCTTCTCCCCCAGGCATCTCATCTAATCCTATAGCTTTGAATATAATCTAAGTGCTGACTTCTCCCAAATTTACATTTTAGCCCCAAACCTGTGCCTGAGTTTTTGATCCACACATCCAACCTGCTGCCCAGCATACACATCATGTATCTAACAGGCGTCTCAAATTTTATGTGGCCAAAACAGAAGTTACCATTTCCTTCTATATCTCTGATGATCCCACTTACATCTGACAGTTGCCAAAAAACTAGAATTTTTTGATTTCTACTCTTCCTGTCAAACTGCAATAGCCAATTGACACAGGAGTTAAGAAGGAATTACTTAGCAGACAGCAAGTGCATGGGAGTCCTTGGTACGGCTTTTCTTTTTAATGAAAAGCAGTCCCAAGCCATTTTCTAACAAAAGAGCAGCCTGCAACCTAGGAGCTTGCAAGGGTGAATGCCTGCAGGAACTAAGGACTAGACATTTTTCAAGATGGCGGCTCCATCTTCCCTTCTCTGCCAGCCAAGTGCTTTGTAAGGAGCCCACAAGATGGTGTCAATCAACCGGAAAGCCCATTTGCATAAGAAGATTAGGGTAGGGGTGACCAGTCTTACCCATACACTATGTAAACGCCATATCTGATGGAACCAATCTGTGAGCCCTATGTAAATCAGACACCACCACCTCAAACTGGACTATAAAACTGCGCATTCTGCACCAGTCAGTCCTTTCTGCTTGGAGGCCCCTTCCTGTATAGAGGAAGCTGCTTCTCTTTCTCTTCTCTTCTACCTATTAAACCTCCTGCTCCTAAACTCCTCGTGTGTGTCTGTGTCCTAAATTTTCCTGGCGTGTGACAAGGAACCTTAGGGTATACACCACAGACAACACAGTCGCTTCACAATAATTCCAAAAGCCTTATTGGCTCTACCTTCAAAATATTCCTGAATCTTAATTTGTCTTACCATATTCATTGTTACCACCTTAGTCAGAGTTGATATCTTCTTTCTTATAGCTGTTCCTCCCACTTGCATCTTTGACCCTCTACACTGCAGACTCAACAAAGTGAACAAAATAATTTTTTTTCATTTAGAATTAGATTATATCGTTCCCTTGTTTCAAATTATTAAGCAGGAACTACATAATCTGTCACACGCCTTCCTCATCTCTAATATCTTCCCTTCATGATGTTTATAGAATAAAACAAGGCAGTGATGACGTCTCAGGACCTACCCTGCTGGCCCCATCCCTGAATGATCCTTCCTGGAAGCCTGCATACTCCTCTCATTTCAGACTGGTCTCAGCTCACCTGTCAACTACTCAGAAAGACATTCCCCAAGAACTTTGCTCAATTAGTGCCTTCCTTATGTCAGTCACACTCTCTCCTTACCTGACTTGATTCTATCTTATCACACGGATATCCGTTTGAAATTTTATCTGATTACTGATTTACTTACCCTATTTCCTATTTTAGAAATACTAACTGAACATGTACTTGACACACAAGTCAAATATAATGAAGAGTCCTTCTTTTCATGCAGTTTACATCTTAATAAGAGAGGTAGACATGAAATAGCTAATTACATGTTTTTTTTTTTTTTTTCTTTATTAATTAGTGTCACAGTGGAGAAGTACAGGATGCTAAGGGTGATACTTGAAGGTCTAATTCATCTGAAGGTCAGGAAAAGTTTCTCTGAGAATGGGATATTTAAGCTAAAGTCTAGAGGACTTTTGAGGCAGGGGTGTGGAAAGGATGGAGATGACAAAAATACTCTGAATACCAAAAATAGTTCATTATAAGGGCTGTTTACTGTTAATTCACATACATGTTTGTGTGTATGTCTACACTTTTAACATATCTATTAATACTTGCTATTTTGCTGTTTCCCTACAGAGGAACCATAAATCCTTAAATCCAAGAAGGCTTCTGTGTTTATCTTAAGGGAGGACCTGAATAATACCAAGAAGAAAAAAGAACAGAGGAAAGATTATTAGGCTATATCTTTGAGACGAGGACTAGGATTAAAACATGAGACAGTGAGAAATAACCTCGTAGTAAGATAAGGCTTCGCTTCCTGCATTCATTCCTTAACTTTCAACTGCAGAGTCTACTGACTCCAATTATAAAAACAAAAACATCAATTTAGTTTTGCCACAAACGACACTGTAATAGTTTTATACTCTATAGTCCTAACTTTACTAAAAGACTTCAAATCCAGTTTTTTGTTTTTCCTAAAGCAGAACTGGAGTATCTGTGGCCTAGTGCAGTGGCGCATGCCTGTAATCCTAGCACTTTGGAAGGACAAGGTGGGTGGATCACCTGAGGTCAGAAGTTTGAGACCAGCCTGCCCAACATGGTGAAACCCCATCTCTACTAAAAATACAAAAATTAGCTGGGTATGGTGGTGTGCGCCTGTAATCCCAGATACTCAGGAGGCTGAGGCAGGAGAATCACTTGAACCTAGAAGGCAGAGATTGCACTGGGCTGAGATCACACCACTGCACTCCAGCCTGGGCAACAGAGCGAGACTCTGTTCCCGTCTCCCCCCCCAAAAAAGAAGTTGAATATCTGAATTTTAATAAGTTACAAAAAAAAAAAAAAAAAAAAAGAAGAAGAAGAAAAAAGAAGGAGAAGGAGGAGAAGAAGAAAAAATAAAGCCTCTAAAAAGTTAGCAGTCAGTCTCTTATGCACATGTTTTTCCAGGTAGTAATAGTAGAGAGATAGGCTGAGAAGAGCTGTGTTTATTAACCACTGGAAAGGTTAATACATTAAATGAACAGAGCAAACTATTTTCAGAACAAATAAGAACTAGATTTTGGAGTGAGCTAACTTATTCCTTGTAAGGGAAACAGAAAAATACCTCTTCAGTAATAAAGAATGGCAACTTAATCGTTACCAATGAATTTCAATGCTCCATGAGAAGCATTGTTGGGAATTTAGCTAGACAAGGTTGCAAAACAAACCAGTCCAATTAATGGGACTATTTAACCGTTCCTCAAAAGGGTAAGTCCTGCTCTAGGGAGGAAAACAAATACAGAACTGAGTATGAGTATTGGCCTCAGACACCCCTGTGTTTAAACTACTAATTACATATATGGTCCTGAGCAAACAACAAAATCTTTGTTTTATAAAGCCAAAAAACATATTGTATGGGTTGCTGCAGGGAATACATGAGTTATTCTTATGAAGTATGTAGCACACAATCGTTATTAAAGAAAAGTAGGTTCCTGTCCTTGTTTCTGGAAAGGCAGGGGTGGAGAGAGTGGGAGAACAAGAAGGGAAAGAGAACACTTTTCTAAATGAAGGTCTATGTGGGACTCTGGTAGGATGACAGCTTAGAAAAGTCCCTCTTTCTTACACGACCATTTTAAAGCAACATACCTCACCTAAGCCAAGGAGGCTGTGGGGCTGGCAGAAAAGAAGCTTTAATGGAATAAACTCTCTTTCAAAAGGTAATGAATACATTTGAACTTTAATACACTATTTTAAAAACTAAGAAGGGGAGAATCAAAGTTTATGCCAATTGTATATACATTTAAAATGCTTATTAAAATTCTTTAAAAATCACCATCACACTAAAATTTCCTGTAAACAAAGTTATTCTACTCTACTCTACTGGATAGTTCAAACAAATCTCATACCTGGGCAATAAAGATACTGGTCATCCACTCCGTCTGAGTTCGTGAACTATCACAACACAGGTGCCTGCAAAATGAGGTGTATAAACTATGTCATTCACAAAGACAATTGACTATTCTCTAATCTGTTGGGCGATTTGGTGATCAAAAATCTCTTTGGGTTTCTTCTGATTAATGACATAACACAATCACAAAAGTGGAACATTGCAGTACAAGTTGTTTTGGTCTTCTGCTAAATGTACAATACAAAGTTATACTGTAAATATATTGGTTTAAACAAAATACAACTGAAGGCTTTGGTAAATGCTGCAAAATGATCACCAATATTTTTTGGAAAGGCAGAAAAATCAATTTCATTTTGCCTTTTCAAGGACATGATGGTAAAACACTGTTTTCCACTGAAATTCTGAGCCTGAGAAGAAAAATATGTGCACATTCTCTTAAGAGCAGATCTTTCTTTTAAAAAGGCCGAGACATAGTCTCCATCATTGTAATTATAAACACTAATACCCACAGATTCATACAAAATAAAACTACACGAGAAACCACTGCATATCCAATAACAGTGATTAAGTAACCTTTTACTGAAAGCTTCAATAAAACAGAGACCTTGTCCTGAAGGCTCCTGTAGTCTATTAGGGGACTTAAGCATGTAGACAAATAAATTACAACACAGTGAGAAAAAGCAAAAATAAAATTGAATGCAAACACAGAAACCACAGACTTGGGGATGAGGAGAGGGTTGTTTTTTATAAGAGGAAAAATTTATAATTGATACTGGAAAGACCTAACGGGCATTTCAAAGTAATTGTATTTTTTACATTCCTGTATTATCAAAATAATTTACCTGAAAAATGTTGAAAATGAAATTTCTAAAAAATGTGTGTTTTCTTCTTTAGAACCTCATGAAAACATTGTCTTTCCCTATTACCATGTCTAGGAAAACCATTCCTGCCACAAATCATTTTAATTATGTACCCTTGTTTATAAAATACTGTAGGTGCAAAGAAGAAATAAATAATGATCAGAGGTGAGAGCTATTAGATAAGGCTTTGGGGCATTTGAGTTATGATTTCAAAGAACAGTGACAGTTGAGTTGGTTGGGTCATCATGGGGAGAATGAAAGTATGAAAGGAAGGAGAAGTGAAAAGTATGAACAAAGGTACAGTAGAGGGACCATGTACATCACACATGCAGATCTGAAACAGCAAGGAATGCGTGGGGAATAAAGACAGATGCTTGTTTTGTCATTAAGTGAAAAAGAAAAGCTGTGGGAGATGAAGTTGGCAGAGTCATATACAGCCTTGCATGCCACACAACAATTGTGTGCTTGACCCTATAGGTGAAAGAATTCACAGAAGTCTTAAAGCAGGAGAGATACATAGTACGGCATAGAAAACACTCCTCAATGGAGAGGTGGAGAATGTATGCCAAAACAAAAGCAAAGCAGAGGCCTGAAGAGCACTTAGGACTCCTGGAATAATCCGGGCAGATCAACGAAGGCCTGGCCCTGAGGGTAGACAGATGTAGGTGGATGAGGGGCACAAGGAAGAGGCAGATCACATGTGGCTCAGTCACTGATTAGACACAGGGAGGTGAAGAGAAGGAAACACCTAGTACCATCTCTAGAAATACTGGTAGATACTGGTAACAGTATATGGCAAAAAGTACATATATAGAAAGAACAGAGTTGAAAGCAGGATATTTGTTTGTTATAAATCTGATTTCTGCTAGTTCTTATTCTTTTTAAAAACTATCACCTGCTTATCTCATAAAAGCTGAATTCCACACTCATGATAACTATGGAAGAAATCAGATGTAGTTTCACTTCAGAGGCATTGACAAATAGGATACATGGAACTTGAACCCTGATACAAATCTATTTTCCTCTTCTTAGGCTCAAAGTCTTTACAAACAACCCTAGTTTCGTTTAGGCAAAACACTTTCTGTCTGTAGCTCTATCTGAAATTACTGAAATTATTCTTTTCCTGAAATTGTCACCAATATATTATGTCCGAAAGTTGTCAGCTGTTAACTTACCAGTGATGTTTCTCAGAATATGCGGTCAATCCCCAACTGCATCACATAGAAAAAAAACACACACATAAATTAAAAATGATACATTTTACAAGGCAGAAAACAGGATTAGATGTTAAGGAGATGAGATTTAATGGTGGGAATGTATAGACTTCCACAAGTGATGATTCAATGTGCTGGACTTAGCTACAGGTGAACGCTAAATGCTAAGGGATCTGCCTACACATTTATATAGAGGGAAGGAGGCTTGTGATGACATGGGGCAGAGAGGAGACGTCTCTGAGAAGATACTCTTAACTGAATAAGGCCAAATGACTGAAATAAGATAATACAGAGAGACGTACGTACTGTTCCTGGGGGAAATTAAAGAACATGCCTATTAAAACACAGGTATATGAGCTAGGCTTAGAAACTGAGGATGAAGGAAAAAGTGAAGAAACTTTCGGCAACAAAATCTCAGAAGCAAGCACGTATAAATGATGTTCATGATACCAATTATTAGTGCAAACATTTATTAGTTAATCAAAGTAATCTGTGGTAAGATATTGTGGTGTAAACCAAATGCTGGGGTACATGAAGTGTTAAAGAGGCACACAATCTGTAGGAGGCGCCCACCTCCTCTCTACCACTTACATGCTATGGGTTTTCAGTACCAAAGTCAGTATAGTACAAAAGGGAAAATTAGAGAGCCAGAATCAAAACATTGTAGAAGCCAAGCATCAGGAAGCTGGAGGGCAGCATTTGCTTTCCTGTGTGTAGACTTGCCCTCAGGTTGTGATGTGACAGCTCAGGGAATGAGATGCAGAGGAAGCCATGTACTTCCCAACAGACAGGGCCCCCCGGGATTTCTTACTTTACATAGAGAGACTGCAATCACCAAGGATCTTGGTCTCAGTGGGAACATCATCCCTCCTTATCTACTCATACAAGTTCCTTGATCTGCCGTAAGAACCCCGTGACAGGGGAAGCCACTTTAAAAAAAAATTGCCTAAAACTTACTTACTAAAAAATTAGACTAATGCCACTGATCCCTAAATCCTTACGCAGACATGTTTTCCCATAATTTTTTTCCTTTCAGTACTTTCCTTTCAAACTTTACCTTGTTGGAGGCTTCATTTTCTTTTTCACTCCACGGTAAAACTTCACGGAACTGAGAGAAAACATTTTGTCATGTTTACTACTCTGTAAGGAAAACAAAATAATTTGTAATTAAATGGATTTACACATTTCCTTACATTTTCTTTGAGCATTAATGATTGGGTTTAGAATTGTTTAGTTTCTCAATGTTTCATAAAACGTACATTTCATGAGTTTAGTAAATGAAGACTCTTTTGATTTATAATACAATCAAATACATATTGATAATGTTGGATATATTCATGTTATATATGTGTACACCTGTATATATTATAGAGCCATGTACATGGCTCTATAATTCTTGATTCAAAAACACTTGGGGTCAGATGTGCATCATGTCATGGTTAATACTGAGTGCAGACTTGATTAGATTGAAGGATGCCAAGTATTGTTCCTGGGTGTGTCTGTGAGTGTGTTGTCAAAGGAAACTGACATTTGAGTCACTGGACTGGGAGAGGCAGACCCCTCCTCAATCTGGGTCAGCACCATCTAATCAGCTGCCAATGTGGCTAGAATAAAGCAGGCAGGAGAAGATGGAAGAGCAGACTTGCTAAGTCTTCGGGCCTTCATCCTTCTCTGTGCTGGATGCTTCCTGCCCTTGAACATCAGACTCCAAGTTCTTCAGCTTTTGGACTCTTAGACTTACACCAGCAGTTTGCCAGGGGCCCTCGGCCTTCAGTCCCAGACTGAAGGCTGCACTGTTGGCCTCCTTACGAGGTTTTGGAACTCAGACTGAGCCACTACTGGCTTCCTTGCTCCTCAGCTGGCAGACGGCCCATTGTGGGACTTCACCTTGTGATTGTAGGAGTCAATACTCCTTAACCCCCCTTCATAGATACATCTATCCTATTAGTTCTGTCCCTCTAGAGGACCCTGACCAAATCACATCGGAAGTGATTTTTCATATTTTAAAAATATAATACAATGCATATGCCATATGTTTCGTAACTCCCTATCACCAATGTTGACTGGGACAGTACCCTGTATTCAAACATACTCATATTTTCAAGATAAAGGCTATATATATCTTCATATTGTTTTGGGTCAGATTTTGCCAACAAATGAGTTGGGATTTTCTACACTTTTTGGATTTCGGAATTATGGAAAACAGACTCGTGAATATATATGAACACATATTGAGGTATCTCAAATATCCAAATTAATGAAAACTATCCAAATTAAAACAGACTATTAAAAATTTACAGTTGGCCCTGGAGCAATTATATTTTCTTTACACCCCCTCTCAATACTCAGAAAGCAGTCAAAATGGAAAAAGGAGGAATATATGCTCATAAAATTAAAAATTAGTTTCATAAAGCAAATAGGTTAGGAGGATATAAAAGAAATACAGAGGAAAAGTAACCAGGAAGATGGTCAGAAATAATGCTGTGATGACCAAAGAGCTGGAATTTACATGGTGAATTTATTCCTAATCACTATTATCAGTTGAAGTTCACTATTATTATCATTGTAGATAATATGTTTATAAAAACATATTTAAAATTTTTCCCCTTATGGCTAGATTTCTAGAAATTTAACCACCGAGTCATAGGCTAAGAGTATGATTCAGAAAAAAAATCTTGTCTAAACTGATAGGGTACATTTATTTACCCTATCAAAAACACTAAGGTAACACAAATGTTAAGTGTGTATTTATGTATTTGCTAGCCATTTGCAGTTTTGATGTGGTAAACAGTTTATCGATGTCTTTACTTATTTGTTTGTACTAGTTCTTAATGTATTTAATACGAAATTTGTCTTTTTAAATGAAATATTCTATCCAAATTGCTCTTTGCCTTAACCTAGCTCATTGTTTACCTTATTTTTAATAAGTCAAACATAATGGCCTTTTAGGGTGTGCTTTCTTAACGTTTGCTTAAGTTTAAAGTGTTCCCACACAGCTGATAAATATTCAATTCCATGGTCTTGTAGCTTTAAGGGTTGTTTTTTTTTAGGATTTAAATCTTTTGTCAATCTGGAATACATTTTTTTATATACAGCATAAATGATGTTAGACTTAAATTTTTTGTTGACAATATTCTACCCCCAATTTATTGAACAAACATCCCTTTAGACATGAATGTTTTGTGGCATATTTATTAAAATTAAATTCTAACATATAATTTTTACCTGAATTTATGGTACCATTGCTCCTTGTTCACTTTTATACAAGGATTATAATATTTAAGTATCTTAGTTTTACTGTATATCTTAATAGTTGGATGGAAAAATAATTCAAATTCATTTTACTTATCTCTCAAAATATCTTCAAATTATTCTTATCTATTTATCCTTTGAAGTTAATTGTCAAATATTTTTGAAAAGTTATAAAAGCAATTTTCTTTGCAAACTTGAAAATAATTGCATTAAACCTATAGATCAACATTAGCAGATTTAACATCAATTTTTCTCCTATCAGAGAAGTTCTATAGTTTTCTTCACATAAGCCTCCACTTCTTAAGGCTGTTTTCAAGCAGTTTATGCATTTTTCTCTTTTAAATCCAACTGGATCTTTGGATTTTGATTCTGTAGCCTGA
>NW_012108519.1:1314970-1319814 GCF_000951045.1 Mandrillus leucophaeus | reverse complement strand
CCAAGGTTTGTGTTTCTTTTAATAATTTAGATTGCTATTCCCTCAGAAGCAGTCCCGACTGAGGCAGCAGGGTTGGCTGCAACTCTAGCAGTATGTGGAAGATAGGACTTGCATATTTGAGAATGAGAAACACTGTGCCTGAACCAGATAGTCTTGATTTACACAGGACATTGATGATTTCAAGACTGCCTACATTTTGAAAAACTTTTGGTAATAAGTAGTTTGAGAGTCTGAGGTAATTGACTGCCCAAGTCACTCCTGGCATGCAAGCTCATTACTTTATACCACAGCCTGTCCAAAGAAACACAAATGATATAATTTGAGAGGAGTTCAGCAATTGTAGAAACACATTTTTTCCATTTCCATTTTGAAACTGAATATTCATAAAGAGGAGCTATATAGATCTTAATGGAAAGTTCTATAAAAGGAAATGTCGTTTGCCAAGTTCGCTTTACTGCTGGCTTATTACAACTTTCTCTTTTGGTATGTGTAATTTATAGAGAATTTCTCCAAAAAGTTCAATATACTAGACTATTATGAAGTCTGAAATGTGTTGCTTCAGTCACTCCATTTCAAAGTAAAGTTTTTAAGTTAGCCAATTAAATGAGCGTGCTTAAAAAATTATTCCTGGTACCTAAAAAGAGTTTGCCTATTAAAGTACAGGCAACTTTTAATGACTCCCTTTACCCATTTGCTTTCTTCATACTATTAACAGTATAGTGGTAATATTCTCTGAAACCTCTCACCTTTTATGTAAATGAAGTCGGAAAACAATTAACATTTTCTGTGCAGGGAAAGGTTGCAGAACAAAAGATATCTTCCCCTGTGTATTATCCCAATTTGTTCTTAATGAGTATTCATAAATCAGCTCTAATTAACACAAAGTCTCTTTAAATATACTTCTCAATTTGTAATTTTTCCTCCCTTTTAACTAAATCATTTAAAAAATATATACAAGCACGCATATATTAATGGCAACCACTAAAACAAATGCTAACATTTACTCAAAAAAGTTGGGAGATTTTACTGTTGATAATTTACTATAAAAACACTTGAAAAGTTAACATTGCCAATGGCTTCACCATCAATATTAATAGGGACAGATCCGTAACATGAAAAAATAACAAAATGAAGTCATGTGTTGAAAATAACCATAGTTTGAGTTTAAAGGAAAAGCATGAATCTCTCATCTGCTTTTCAAAATGCACAAATTAAAGTATCAGTTGCATTAATCTATTCTGACAGATATGCAAATATAATTTTCAAACACTTAATAATCAGACAATAATTCCATAACTCGAGGTTACTGTTATTAAAAAATGTGTTCGGTATCCTTAAAGAGCACTGTTTTCAGACAAGTTCTTGAGACTATCACTGCCTATCAGGTTATATAAGTTAGCTCAATCTGAGCAAGATGATCCTTTCAAAAAGATAGATTCTTAAAGCAAAACTTACTCTGTTAAGCGATATGAGGCCCTTCATCTCACTTACAAAAACAATGTATCTGTAAAAGTCACTGCATGAACAGGCTTCCCTGTGGCAGATATTAAAGTGTACATCAGCTTGAGAGAAAATGCGGTAAAAATTGAATTGTTTGCATTTCCTTATTTAAAAATGTTTGATGCTATTTAATAAAAATAAACTTATTCTCTCCACATAAAATTATTTCAGCAAAAACACTAAAGTAATACAAACGTTAAATTTCCTTTGTAAGTTTCTGCATAGAGTCTTTGGAGTCCAATGCCTGGAAGTGAATTCTGACCCCGTCGCTTACTGTGTATGTGATTTTGGACAAGTTATGTAACGTCTTTGAGAGTCTGTTTCTTCATCTGCATAGTGGGAATAATAAGAGTACCAATTTCGTGGGGTAACTGTATAGATAAAATGAGATAATCCAAATAAAATGTATGGAACTCTGCTTCACATAGAGTAGCCACTTGAATGTTAGTTGCTGCTATTATTACTGCACTGTCATTACTACTACCACAAACTACTATATTTGTTTTTAGCAACCTTCTGTTGCTACACAATGAAGTGTCAGTTTCTTGATGGAACGAAAAAGTTCAGGTTGATTTCTATATATGCCAACTGCAAAAGTGATCCTTAACCAACATATTATGTATATGTAAGGACTGTGATTAAAGAAATCAGTCTTTTGAAAATCAAGGTGGGTGGTCCACTGCACAAAACCAAACAAAATTCTATCAGATTCAGTTCTACTTGACTAGAACAATAAGCTGTGAAGTCTAGCCTGTATTTTCACAAGCACAAACGTAAAGTTCATGAACCTTAAAATCTGATGTGTTCCATCGCATAACCCCATAATTCTACAAAATCTACTATTCCTTTATGGGTAAAATGAAGAATGTTAGTAAATGATAGTAACCACTTGATACCCATACAGACTCCCTTCTGGATATCAAGTGGGGTTCAAGTGCAATATATAATATGAATCTGTGATAAGGGCCGCAGAATTCAGGCTGTTTTATTAGTCTCCTGCCTGAACATTCCATTGTCCATGAGGAAAGCAAACACGGAATGTATACACAGAATAGGATGCTACTATGATTTATTCATGCCCACATGGAGGCTTCTCTGCTGGAGGAATATACTGGGATAGTAATTAAAGCATAGGAAGTGCTGAACAGAAGCCACAGAACACTACAGCCGTGGCTTTGGAAAGCTGCTTAACAATTTTTTCTTTGTAACATATTAACAGATGTTACAGTCTGGTCTTTCTTTGTGCATCTCCACAACAGAACACAGTGAAGCACCATTCACTTATAAGTGTGCAAGCAATGTTTACCCAAGTGAATTTTATAATTCAATATTAAAAAAGTATTTTCCAGGTCCTGCTGACTTCCATTCTACATTTAAAGTAATTGCCTTGGTACTACCTGAATCTCAAAGAGAGTTGTTGCTGCATACCCCCATGGGACCACCATCCAAAACAGGATAAAGAACATTTCTATCTAGAAAGTAACCCACTGACCCTTTTTCCTTGGCAGTTCTGCAGCAAATTCTGTCCCCAATCTAAGCAAACACTTTCTGACTTCTATCACTATAGATTGGTTCTGCCTGTTCTTAGACTTCTTATGAACAGACTTATATGATATTATTTAGTGTCAAGCTTCTTTGGTTGCAAAGGTTTTAAAAATTCACCAATGTTGTGACTTGTGTTAATATTCATTTTTGTTGCTGAGTAGTATTCCATTATACAAATATAATATTTTCCTATTGGTGGACATTTGGAATGCTTCCAGTTAGCAGCTTTTATGAATAAATCTGCTTATGAACATTCTTGTACAAGTGCATTTGTGAATCACAAATGCTTTGCGTAGAGCTGCTGGATCATGGGGTAGATTATGTTAGTAACTTCATTTAAAAACTGACAAATAGTTTTACAGCGTGATTGTGTGATTTTACCCTTCCACCAACAATTTATGTGGGAGTTCTAATTATTCTACATCATTTTTAACATTGGTTGTTATCACTGTTAAGATTTTAGTCATACCAATGAATGTAAAATAATGTTTTGTGGTTCTAATTTTAATTTCCTGATTAATAATGATATTGAACACTTTTGGTTCAATGGGTTATTGGCCATTTCTACATCTTCCTTCATGTAATGTCTGTTCTATCCTTGCCAAACTTTTTATTGAACTGTTTTTCTTATTGTTGATTTAGAAGAGCTCTTTATACTCCTGATATGAGTCTTTTTTCTGATACATGTTAATACATTTTCTCACTTTGGGACTTGCCTGTTCACATTCTTAGGGTATCTTTGGAGGAGCATGCTATTATTATTACATTATATTTATAAAAAGAATTTACACATATATTATTAGACCACTAGCCTGACTAATGAAGAAGAAAGGAGAGAATATTTGATAAACACAATCAGAAACAACAAGGGGGATATTACTCCTGACCCCACAGAAATAGAAACCACCATCAGAGAATATTATGAATACCTATATGCACATAAACTAGAAAAACTAGAATAAATGGGTACATTCCTGGACATATACAGCCTCCCACACTAAACCAGGAAGAAACTGCACCCCCGAACAGATCAATAACCAGTTCTGAAATTGAAGCAGTAATAAAAAGCCTACCAACCACAAAAATCCCAGGACCAGATAGACTCACAGCTGAATCCTACCAGATGTACAAATAAGATCTGGTACCATTCCTACTGAAACTATTCCAAAAATTTGAGGAGGGACTCCTTCCTAACTCATTCTATAAAGTCAGCATCATCCTGATACCAAAACCTGATAAAAATACAATAAAAAAGAAAACTTCAGACCAATATCCTTGATGAAACATCAATGCAAAAATCCTCAACAAAATACTGGTAAATGGCATTCACCAGCACACCAAAAAACTTATCCACCATGATCATGGAATAGTATGCATCCATAAAAAAGAATGAGATCATGTCCTTTGCAAGAACATGGATAGAACTGGAGGCCATTATCATTGGTAAACTAACATGGAATAGAAAAACAACACATGTTCTCACTTACAAGTGGGAGCTAAATGATGAGAACACATGGACACACAGTGGAGATCAATACCCACTGGGGACTTTTGGTGGGTGGAGGGTAGAGGATCAGAAAAATAAACAACTAATAAGCACTAGGCTTAATACCTAGGTGATGAAATAATGTGTAAAACCAATCCACATGACTCAAGTTTACCTAACAAATTTTCACTTCCATTCCTAAACTTAAAAGCCAAAAAAAAAAAAAAAAATTCAACAAATTAGAGAAAAACGCTGTTAACAGCACCTGTCGCAGTCTTATAAAAACCAAATCCCTGGAGGTGGGGCCTCTGCA
>NW_012108519.1:1249530-1313569 GCF_000951045.1 Mandrillus leucophaeus | reverse complement strand
GGAGCAGTGGCTCACACCTATAATCCCAGCACTTTAGGAGGCCGAGGCAGGAGTATTATCTGAGGTCAGGAGTTCAAGACCAGCCTGGCCAACATGGGGAAACCCCGTTTCTATTAAAAATACAAAAATAAGCCATGTGTGGTGGCACTAGCCTGTAGTCCCAGCTACTTGGGGAGGCTGAGGCAGGAGAATCACTTGAACCCGGGAGGCAGAGGTTGCAGTGAGCGAGATCATGCCACTGCACTCCAGCCTGGGTAACAGAGTGAGACTCTATCTCAAATAAAATAAAAAAAAAAGAATACATCACAATTTTTTAAATATTAATTACATATTACATGTATTTTGGATATTGGATATATGATATTAAATAAAACATATTGGTAATTTTAGCTGTTTCTTTTTACTTTTTTCTAACGTAGCTACTAGACAATTTATAATTACATATGTGGCTTGTATTATATTTGAGCCCCACTGGTATCAACAATGCAAATACGCGATAAAAAAGGAAACACCTTTAAGAATTCTGACTCAAATTCACAAATTTTTAAGGCATTAAAGAAATTTTTATAAATGTGAAACAGGCAAGGGTAAGAAAGGCAAAACTGCTAACGTAGAACATTTACCCATCAATGATAGACTGAATAAAGAAAATACGGTACATTTACATCATGGAGTACTATGTGGCCATATAAAAAGAAACAAGATCATGTCCTTTGCATGGACATGATAGGGCTGGAGGCCATTATCCTTAGTGAACTAACGCAGGAACAGAAAACCAAGTGCCATGTGTGCTCACTTACAAGTGGGAGCTAAATAATGAGAACACGTGGACACATAGAGGGGAACAACACGCACTGGGGCCTATTGGAGGGTGGAGGGTGGGAGCAAGGAGAGAATCAGGAAAAGTAACTGATAGGTATTAGGCTTAATACCTGGGTGACGAAATAATCAGCACAACAAACCCCCATAACCCAAGTTTACCTATGTAACAAACCTGCACATATACCCCTGAACTTTAAAGTTATTAAAAAAAAAAAAAAAAAAAAAAGCAGAGAACAGAACTATTTGAGAAATAACATTGGAAAAACTAAATCTAAACATGCAATAATTGCTACAGTTTATTGATTACCTATTAGACACCTATATACTCTAATAACAACACTAAAAAAATTGTGATTCTTATGTTTATTTTGCACATGATAATTCTAAGGCTTAGAAAGGTCAAGAAGCTTTCCCAAGGCTGCAGAGCTACCTGAAGGAGATTAAAACTCAACTTTTTAAAAAAAAATTGTATTTTGGATTCAGGGGTACGTGTGCATGTTTATTACAAGGGTGCGTAACGCTGAGATTTGGGGTTCCATTGATCAAGTCACCCAGATAGTAAACATAGCACCTGATAGAAAGTTTTTCAGCCCTTATCCTCCTCCTTCCTTTTGGAGTCCCCAGTGTCTACTGTTTCTGTATTCATATCTGTGTGTACCCAAGGTTTAGCTCTCACCTGTAGGTCAGAATATAAGATATTTGGTAAAACTCCATCTCTAAATGTATGTTCTTTTCTAGACACTGCTGTGTCAGAGAAGAAACTGAGGGATTTTACAATAATTGAATCCAAGTTTAAACCTAACATATCACTAGAGAGGCCCCCTCACATTTCCACAATATCCTTTTCCTATTATTATGATGGGTCTAATGGACATTGACTAATAAGCCAGAATTCCCTCCAGTTTGGGTTACACATTATTTTTCTAGCTCAGAGACTGGCAAATTATGGCTGCAGGCCAAATCCAATCCTCTACTTCTTTTTATATGGTCTATGAGCTAAGAATAATTTTTTCATTTTTAAGTGGTTGAAAAAAATTTCACAAAAGTTTGATGACACACGAAAATTACATGAAATTCAAATTTTAGTCCTATAAAAATAAAGTTTTATTGGAATACAGCCTCACATTATGTACTATCTATGCGATCATGCTACAGGGACAGAGCTGAGTAGTTGTTTCAGAGACCTTACTGATAACAAAACCTAAAACATTAACTCTTGGCCTTTTATGGAAAAAAGCTTGTTCACTCTCACTTCACAAGAATAGCCTTAAGGGAAACTCTTCTCCACTAAGAAACTGTTCACTCTCTTTGCCTTTAGTAGTTTCATTATTCATTCTTCCATCAAAAATGTACTTTTTTTTACTATCAAGCTTTCTGTTAGGCACTGTGATAGACAGACAAATAAAATTATAGAATTCCCAGGAACACAACGGACAGGGAAAAGGCAAAGGATATGTCAGTAAGACAGAATATGTGAAGGCATGAAGTGATAACATAATGGTAATAATCTGAGCACCCTTTAGTGGACAACTCATATAATTACCTCTAGTGTATGTGGAGCATGAGGCAAACACTGTGCTAGCCTTTCCATGAGTGCCTCATTAAAGGCTCAGAACCACACTTTCAGGTAGATTAATCACAATATCATTTTACAGATGTAGAAACAGGTTGCTATAATCATGAAACTTATCCAAGGCACACAGCTAAAGAGTGCTGTCATCAGAATTCAAAGTCAGGTGCACCTAGCTAGACTGGGAAGGTGCTTTCACAGGTATTAACATATCAAAAATACCTAACAAAATGTTTGTTATTAAAATCCATTTTTGGTGATGTGTAATGTATAAAGACATTCCAGATTAATCTGTTTTTGGATTAATTTGTATTGACAGGGGCATTAGACACTGAGATAGTCTTTCCTTCCCAGGAAAACTCTGGGTTACATCAGAAAAGCTCTCCTCCTTTGCCCCACAATTTTCTGCCCATGGCCCAGTGCTTGCAGGGTGGAAGAAGAGGAGGCAGAATCACCAGCAATAGATGTTGTTCTATAGTTTGAATGCATGCCCTAAGCTTTCCACCTACATCTTTATAATGATTCATCTTTTTCTCATTATTTTTACATTTTATTTTTAGCATGTTCTAAATGGCTAAATGTGTTTCTGGGATTCCTATTCTGTGACATTCAAGTTAGATAATTTTTGATCTGGTTTTACAAGCCAGAAAATAAGATTCACAGAATTATAATGACCTGCCCAAAGACATAAAAACTAGTAAGTGACAGAAAAGGGGATTAAAGACTAGGTCTGGTTTAGCAGAAATAAATAAACACAAAGCAAAACCAAAAAGCACAATACACTTTGTGCTCCCGTGTACTGTAATTTGTTGTAGCTTATGAATAAAAGGCTCTGTATGCATAAAAAAGGGTAGATCCTTTAACAGTAATTATATTTTGTGTGCAAAACTGACACTGTGCCATAGGTAGAAATCATTTCAACTAATTTTTGTAACACAAAAACACTTTTTTGTGAGAACATCAAATCTGTATTTGTTTTTTTATCATGCATAAATTTGTCAGTATATCTCTGGTCTAAAACTTTCCCCTGAAATCCAGATACATATTCAACTGCTTACTTGAGAACTGAAGAACAACAAAAAGAAAGAGAAACCTCAAACCAACTAGCCATCAGATGGTCATTATGGTGTCAGCTTCTGCTTTTCCTGTAAAATAAGACTAATGACACCTATCCTGAAGGATTGTTGCAGGCCTTACAAAGGACAATGTACACACAAGATGTATGGCAGAACACTGTATCAGGTCTATCAGTCTAATACCTTCCTGGTATTAAGGTTATAGAACTTTAAATATCCATGCATCATTTCTAAAATTTACAAAATAAAAACTTTAGAAAAAAAAATTTAGTCTTTCCGAGCATGGTGATTCATGTCTGTAATGCCAGCACTTTGGGAGGCTGGGGCAGGTGGATCATCTGAGGCCAGGAGCTTGAGACCAGCCTGGCTAACAAGGTGAAACCCCATCTCTACTAAAAATACAAAAAAATTAGCCAAGCCTAGTGGTGTGAGGTTGTAGTACCAGCTACTCAGGAGGCTGAGGCAAGAGAATCATTTGAACCCGAGAGGCGGAGGTTGAATCCAGTCTGGGTGGCAGAGTGAGATTCCGTCTCAAAAAAAAAAAAAAAGAAAAGAAAAGAAAAGAAAAAAGAAAACAATAGTCTTAAACACAACAACCCTTAATCTGCTTAATCTGTTTGGGGAAAACATTTCCTAATGCAGCAAATAATACACAAATGTTCATCTTAAAATTAGCATAGAGAAAACAAGAGTAAAAACTACAAATAGTTCCTTACAACTCAAATATATGAGCATGGAATGAGCACCTGGAAGCAAAAGCGCCCAGGATTAATCACATTACTGAACCTAACCATGAATACACACACAGAACAAACCTGATAGTTTTCACGATACACATACTGACCTCAGACAGTACTTTGTTGATCACACTGTCATACTAATAGGTTCTTTTTGGGTACTTTGTGACTTTTAAATAATTACTGAAAAACATACTGCTAAAATTTGTCTTCTAGTACAACGCCTTAATATTCAATTCCATAGAGAAATATTGTAAAGGACTTTTATAGCTAAGAAGTATAGTAAGCAATTTGTTAAACATTGTATGGACTTGGTCATACAGCTGATTTAGAACAAGAGAGTCAAGAAAGGCATTTATAATGCCTTGTTGGTTTAGAAATAGGTATTTTTAAAAGCAAGTTATAATCAAGTTGTGAAATATAGATATTTATATTACTTAAGTCAGTAAAATCTATTCATATCTTCTGACAGTACTTTTCATTTACATTTTTGTTCAAATTAATAAACTTTTCCATTTTTACCAATAAGAAATAAGCCTATGTCTGGTATTAAACTACTCATAGTCATAAAAAAAAAAACAGACTTAGGGGAAAATATTGTTTAAATTTTAAGTATCATTTAAATAGTAACATTTACTTTAACCATCATTGTATGTGATTGAGCATATTGAGTATAAACCTGAATGTACGCTATTAACGGACCCAGGATGAAAGTTTTGAAAGGAACATATGCTAAGGATGAAGGAAGAACAAAAAATACTTTGAAATGTGAAGCTCTATGATAAATATTATGATTTAAAAGACTTTCTAAAAGCTCTCACAACCAAATTCCTGTCTGTTCCCAAGATAATAAAATAAGTAGAAAGCCACCAGTTAAAGGCCAAAATAACAAAATAAAGCTACACACTTTGGGGTATACTGTGTGTAACTGTATGTAACAAAATCAAGGTCATGAATTGAATGGCTTCCAGTAATTCATTCTTCCAAACTGTTCAGGTACTGGTTGGACTCTCAACCTCGGGGTACTTCTCTCATATTTCTTACTCCCTGGACCTCATGCTAGACAGAAAGCTCCCTTGCTACTAGGGAAAACCATCTGTTGTTTTTGTGTGAATGTAACAGGTTTGAAAGTTTAATGCACTTCCCAAAGCACTAAATTCTCTTCAAGATAAACCCTGGGATGCATATTAATAGGTACTATTTCCTTTACCACCTTTTGATCTTTCATTCCAATCAAATTACAGCATACTGTTACCTCTATTGAATCATAAAACCCTCCCCTATTCTTGGTAGTTGCTAGGATGAGAAAGGGTAGGTTGGAGTTTACTGAAAGGTCTTTAGAATTAAAACTGTGGGTAAGAAAACAAACATGTATTGTAAGTTATATTGTGCTATCAACTTGGTATCAATTTAGAAAAGCTCTTAAAAGTCACATGTATGAAACAAAGCAGAATGGCCACATTTATTTAAACAGAACAGACACACCACATAACCAGGCAATGAAACTGAAAAGTTCGCACCTCCAAAAAAAGTTTTTCTAAGCCATTTGAAAACCTCAATTTTTAAATACAAAAACAGTTATCTCCTAACCACGAGCCGGAAATCCCAACAGAATAATTGATGGATGGAGGAGGCTGGGGTTGAGGGGAAGAGGAGAGAGAAACTTTTCATACACTCAGGAATGGCATTTCTCAGATATATATACTCCCCCTTTACCGTCCATGTCCAGGCAGCTAGCAATCAACCATTATTCTTTCAGCAGTTCTCTCTGGGATTCAATTCCACTTTATTCCTATTGTTATCACCCTATACACTTCCTTTTCTCTCTAATCCTTGGATTTCAGAATTCTCTAACTCCGTGTCCTACCTTTCTAATGGCTCTA
This sequence comes from Mandrillus leucophaeus, assembly GCF_000951045.1. Lineage (NCBI taxonomy): Eukaryota > Metazoa > Chordata > Mammalia > Primates > Cercopithecidae > Mandrillus > Mandrillus leucophaeus. The sequence continues at coordinate 1,307,481 of NW_012108519.1, read as the reverse complement.
ACATACAGCTGCAGATTCTTGTTATGAAAACACAGCCTTCATCATTTTACAAAAGCCCTGTCCAGAGCCCTACTTTTCTAATGATTAAAGCCTTACCTTCCTAAAATCAAAAGCCTACACTCCTCTGAATTTCAAAATGTGAAATAAATGGACAACTCCTATCCATCTCTGTAAATTATTAAACTAAAATATAATATTTAAGTTCAATTGATAATAATACACTATTTGGAAAACAAATCATTTTCTCTGTGGTATGACTCCAGTTAATCACTTGAGTGATCTTGAGAGAAATCCTGTTTTCTTTGATTCTGTACAAATTTGATTCCTACTTCTGGACCTAACTAATCCATGAAGGTTCTTCCAACGACTTCAGTCTATATTTTTTCACTCATGCCATGAAACTCCAAGATCTATCACCCTTGAATGCATGAAACGTCATATTTGCTTCATAATTTAACTTTTTTATTTATCAATGTTTATTTTAAGTTCTGGGGTACAGGTGCAGGATGAGCAGGTTTGTTACATAGGTAAGTGTGTGCCATGGTGGTTTGCTGCACAGATCAACCCATCCCCTAGGTGTTAAGTTCAGCACCCATTAGCTGTTCTTCCTGATGCATTCCCTCCCCCTGCCCCACCCTCCCCATGGACAGGCCCCGGTGTTTGTTGTTCCCCCACCCCATGTGTCCATGTGTTCTCATCACTCAGCTCCCACTTATAAGTGAGAACATGCGGTGTCTGGTTCTCTGTTCCTGTGTTAGTTTGCTGAGGATAACAACTTCCAGCTCCATCCATGTCCCTGCAAAGGATATGATCTCATTCCTTTTTATAGCTGCATAGTATTCCATGGTGTATATGTACTACATTTTCTTTATCCAGTCTATCACTGATGAGTATTTGGGTTGATTCCATGTCTTTGCTATTTCCAACACCGTATTTTAAAAGAAAATATTTCTACTTCTTGAAGGGCATGGGCCTTATCTACAGTGCTGGGTTGACCTGGTTACGAGGAATCCACAGAAAATATAATCTAATAGTTACTACCATTACAATATGTTATGCCTGTCATACTTCAGCAAGCAAACTATGAAGGGAGAGAAAATTCACTTTTATTTGAGCTACTCTTTACTCCTCTGAGGCTTCCCTGGTTTGTGACAAACAAACATTGTAACAGCTTCACCTCGCTTAAGTACATATTCATTTTGTATTTCCTGTTTAAAATAATGTATACTTTGGTTTATCCTCTTCAATCTAGGTAAGAGCTGACACAATACAGTGACTAAAAGCACATTCTGGGGCTAGACTGCCTGGGCTTGAATGACAACCACATTCTCTGCTAGATTGCAGGCAGTAATCTCTAAATCTCAATTCTCTTATCTGCAAAATGAGAATACATACAGTACTTACCCAGTGGATGTGGTATATAAATTGCTCAGAAGAGCGCTTGGCACAGAACAAGAAGAATGTAAGTCCTTGTTTAATTAATGGAGGGTGAACATAATTTTTCTCTGTGTTGCAGAGCCTAAGGCAAACACTACAGAAATAACTACCTTTACAAAAGTCTGACGACTTATAGATTGAGTTTCTAAGAGTCTAAAAACCTGATATCTGATTTATCCTTGATTTCAGGATAGTAAGGGGTTTAGGACAGAATATATAAGCTGGATACGGAGAGATCTTGACTGTAACACCTGTTTCTCCACTTATCAGCAGGTCGCCTTGAAAGAGTTACGTAATACCTCTCCATCTCAGTTTCTCCATTTGTTAGTAGTAGTAAACAACCCTAAGATAAGTAGGAAAATGATATAAAATAATGTAAGTAAAGCATTTAGCCCAGTGCACATAGTAAATTCACAGTAACTATGAACTATTGTTATCTCTCATATATTATCTGATCAGTGACAAGGAAATACACAACAAATTGATCTATTTTTCGTGGTGTGCATGTGTCTCTCTTCTTCTCTTGCTGGCAAAGACTATTTCCTCAGAGCTATGCCTTATCTTAAAAAGTTCTTTGTTCCAAGTTCTACCTGCACCATGTCCTCTAAGTGAAGAAGGGCACAAATGGGCAGTTTCCTTGAGAAGCAACCCCCTTGAAATTATTCCAAGATCAAGTAATTTTGCAATATTTGCAGGATAACATCTAAAAAGCCCTTCCAAATTCAAAATTGTGCATATTTTCTCCTCTTCAGAATTGATTGTATAGATGCATTTTTTATAATTTTAAGGAGGGAGAATTACTGATATATTTCATTCACTGTATGATATTCACTCAAAATGCATTTTGGTAAAATTTAATGCTACAACTAAGAAAAAACCAAACTGGACATAATAGCTGCTTGAAAGTATACTCCTTCCCCACCCCCTCCTCACTCTTTCTCTCTCTCTCTCTCTCTCTCATTAACACTTGAAGGTTTATTTTTAGAAGACTAATGGAGGGGCATCTTTTTAAGACTAATAGACACATTGTGACACCTCAAGAAAGTAATCTGTTCCTTAGGATAAGCCAAGTATGCCCCCTTCACTCCAATCTATTATTCCTTATGTTATTCATACAGTTGACCTTCTGTATCCATGGATGCCACATCTATCAATTCAACCAATAGATTATCAAAAAAGTATTTGAGAAACAAAGAATAACAATGTAAAATACAAATAGAAAAAAACACAGCATAGCAATTTATGTAGCATTTATATCGCATTAGGTATTATAAGTTAACAGATGATTGAAAGCATGGGAAGGATATGCATAGATTACATGCAAATACTCTGCCATTTGATATAAGGGACTTGAGCATCTGCAGATTTTGGTATCCATGACAAGCAGGTGGCACAGGGTGGGGGTGGCGGGAGACGTGGCAGTGTCTTGGAACCCACTTCCTCATGGATACTGAAGGAAGACTATATTGAAGTAGCAGTGGTTAACAAAACAAGCAGTCTGTTGACAGCCTTCTATAATTAAATTATTTATAAACAGTTAAATTATAAATACAGTTACTACTAGAACAGGATTGAATAAAAAAGTGACAGATTTTTTTTTTTGCCATTTTACTACTAACACAGTAAATTGCAGAAAGCAGAAAATTGTTTTCCTATACTGTTTTCATTATTACATTGAATTATAAACATTTCTAAAATATAATTTAGTGTAAGTGATATATTTCTTTTATACTAAATGAATGTATAATTTTCAGCATACTTGTAATAAATGCGGAGATAACACTGGAGTTTTCAGTGTTCATATATTTTCTTTCATGTGATTCTCATGAAACTTTGCAAAGTAGGGAAGACAGGTTACATCATCTTATTGACAAATGTGAAAATTGTGGCTCACAATTATGTGACAAAATTAGAAAGCAATTATGCTAGAATACGAATTCAGGTCTCTTAATATCTAACATGAAATTCTGTCTTACATCCTGGGATACTTCTAAGTAATAGTCATGATTACCATGACCACCATCACTATCAACCACAATAACAATACATGTCCAGGGACTTTTCTTGGTTTCACGCATCATTTTACACTATTAAGCACTCTTTTTTCCCCCCTAAAAATTACTCCTTTGATAATTTACGTTGGCATTGCTCTCTTTCTTTCTTGAAACTTTTCTGATTGTTCCTTCACAGGGCCTCTCTTGCTACATCTGTTCTTTAAATGCTGGTGTTGTGTCTCTGATATTCTTACTCTAACACTAAAATTGCATGATTTAGTATTCTGCCAAGGTTAAAAACCACCTTCCACACAATGAGCTCCTTAGGTTTAAGTATTTATTTCCCTTCTAGACATATATCCTCAAACACACGTCAGACCCCTAAAGCTCAGCACATCCAAAACTGAATTCTGTGGCTCCATCCATCACTGACAACCAGCAAGCTCTTCTAGTATCCCTATCTTAATATCCCAGGAGTTATCCAAACCAAAATACCAAGAACTAAATCCAGCTTTTATGGTAATGATCTGATGATATATACTCTGGAAAGCATTCCCTAACTACCTAGATAAAAATGAGTTGGCAGTCCTCTAAAATTTGGTCAGTACTTGCTCAGTTATAAACTGTTTCATATATCTATATATTTTTAAAGTTTATTCAACATGTACTTTTAGTGAGTAAAAGAGTAAAATATAGCCTTGCTAAAGAAGGATAGCATGTACAAGAAAAACTAACCAAGAAATGACACTTCCTTGAATAGGACACATTCAGTGTAAGAAGAGATGTCTACAATCATCCAGCTGAACTACTTTTCTGTGATTGAAAGCTCTTCATAAACATCCTGACCTAGAGTAGTCTGTTATTTCACGCTGTTTGTACTCTGATATTTCAACAGTTGTCATAAATTTAGAATTTCTCTTCTTTCTGGGTATAGATAATGCTTAACAAAACTCTTAAATTTAAATACCTTAAATTTTCTATAGATTACTGCATGATACAGAGAGTTAATACAAATTTACCAATATGGTTTCTTACCATAGAATTATATTTTAGAAAATGTCAGGGATTTGGTACTCCATAGTAAATATCAGTGACTATCATCAATTTCCAAAAAAAAAAAAAAAGAAAAAAGAAAAACTTCCAATTTAAGTGGCCTAGGTCTTACTTTAATATCTTGTACATCTTTGGCTTTAAGAAAACATGATGGGGAGTGAAATGTAAATTATATCAGCTAGGTAAATTTATTATTATATTTGTTGAAATTGTCTTTTCTTTTTTTAAGTTCATAGATAGTGAACGGCTCAGCTTTCCAGGTCTGAATTTACTTGAAGCAGTTGCATTTTGAATTACACTATTCTAATGCAAATTTAATTCCATAGCATCTGTCATATACAGCAATCTAAACTTAGAAATTCAAAGAAATATGCATTTGAGTTACATCTTATATCTTTAGATATAAGTATTTCTCTCCTATTTAGATCATTAAAATTTCATTCTCATGTATCATATTCTATTGGGATAATTTTCAAAAAACTTTAGTGCTTAAAATAAGACTTATACAACTTAAGATTATTCTGGAGCCTTACAGAAGGTATACATTTATGGTTTGCTTGTGATAGATATGATGAAGTTTAGTATAAAATATAATGATGGTTTAATTAGGTAAGCTACGACACTGTCTAAATAGCAATGTAAATGAAGTTTCATTCTCCCTATCTTAAAACTTCAGTCATAATACATGGAGTACAAAAAAATTGAGGACTATTACCTTTGTTTTCAAGTTAGTTAGCTCTTTATTACAATAATGGCAATGGCACAAAATGTTCCTAAGAAATCAAATGCCTTTGAAAAACACAAATAATTTATAAGTAGAGGCAATAGAAAATGTACTTACTCCCATCTAACTCTATAAAAGTAAATTATGTTACCTCTTTACCTTAAATGTATGAGCAGAAATTAAGTGCTAGATTCTAAAATATATTCTTATGTGTGAAGTCCACATTTTGGATAAAGAAAGAAAATTGAGAAAATTAAAACCCCTTAATGATAGAAAACTTTTATATAACATTCTTGCTTTAAAAGGAAGTGGTGAAAACATAATGTCAAGCAAAGTATATGGTTATAATTTGTTCCAAATATCAGGAAAAAACTCCTAAAACTAATGAAATGTAAGCTGTAGATAGAAATTATAAATGTAGGGACAGAGTAAAATTCGTGGCAACTAGGTATCTAGTATCGGGGTGTAGGGTACAACGGACGTTATAGGGCAACTCTATGTTTTAACAAAATGTTAACATATTAGCTATTTGTTACTGAGAAAAAATGTGGTTGCAATCAACTGCCCCCCCTTTTTTTCAAATTCTGACGATTTCTACTTGGCCCCAGGTTACAATAAGAAATTCTTAAGAAGGGAAAATAAATCTTTAACATTATTCCCATTTTTCTTTGAAGAACAGTTAAGTATTACTGAGATGATTCTAGTTTATCTGCTAACACACTGACAGAGAAATCATATTTGATTTATTTTCATCATTTTCCTTTAAGATATCAATTTTAAGGTGTGGTAGAGGTAATGAATGGAGCAATAACTCTGGAGTAGGTAGTTATTGTGATTGATTTAGGAGACATTTGCCAAGACAAAAATAAATTAGACTGAATACTGAAATTATCAAAAGCCTATCACAAAGTATGCCTCATAAGAGGTATTAATAAAGTAGAGGTTGCTTTAAGTCACAACCATAAGAAAAAATTATGACTTAAGAAATTGATTTTTTAAAAATATTATAGATTCCTTTAAAGGGCAAGCCTAAATTCAAACAAATGGAGAACCAACCGTAATGAAAGAGATTATTTTGCTTTTACAATCTGAATATAAATCAAACTCTAATTCAATACTTATAAAAATTTTATGGACTGGAAAATAAGAGTACTTTAGACATTTACAGGTTCTCTTATTTTTGACCAGACTACATAACTACAAATATGAAATGATCCAATTAATGTATTTGTTGATGGTTTTCCTTTAAAGCACTATTTTTTTTTCATGCAAAGTTCCTGGTACAGTAACAAGATGCATATTTGTTGGAGAAAATGAGGCAGCAGGGATAGTTCAGGGACAGAGGTAAGTTTTATGGCCCCCACCCTGTTAGAGATGTAAAGTGGGTAAGAGAGTGACACAGAAGTTTACTGACACTTTGCTCCAAAGAATATTTCATCCTTGGGAGGCCAAGGCAGGTGAATCACTTGAGGTCAGCAATTCGAGACCAGCCTGGCTAACATGGTGTAAGTCGGTCTCTAATAAAAATACAAAAATTAGCCAGACATTGTGATGAGCACCTATAATAATAGCTACACAAGAGGCTGAGGTAGGAGAACAACTTGAACCTGGGAGGCAGAGGTTGCAGTAAGCTGAGATCACACCACTGCACTCCAGCCTACGCAACATAGCAAGACTTCATCTCAAAACAAACAACAACAAAAACCAAAGAACATTTCATCCAAATCTCTGAAACATCACTTAAGCCTTCAGCTTGCTTTCTTCTGCTTGGCTTCTTTAGCTCTTCCCTCGTTTTTTTTTTTTTTTTTCTTTTATACAAGATGCTTTGTCTAGATCTTATAGAGGCTTGATGCTTTAAAACAGAAGGACACACTCATATCTCCATCTAGAAGATGCAATGGGATAGGTGGAACATCACCAATACACCGGATCTTCCTACCCCATTTGTGGATACAGCTAATGTACCGGCTGTCACTGCACCATTTCTTCTTGCCCTTACACAACAAATGTTTTACTCAGTTATGATTGCTCTAGATCAGCGCAATCTACACCTTGTTGGGTTGTTTGCTACCCACCCCCAGCAGTGCCCTGAAGATTAATAGCATTTAACGGTGAACTTGTTTTGGTTTACCCTCACCCTCAGACATACAGAACCTCCACTTATAACATGGCCTTTTAGGATCTAATTCTTATCTATTTTTATTCACATAGACAGCCTACTAGCTTTCACAGAACAGCAAAGGTATTATGTCTAGGTGTAGGTTTTAAACATTTTGCAACACGGAGAATTACAGATATTTCAGAGGAATATTGGAAGAAAAGAAACAAAGAAAAAACTCAATAAAAAGATAATGAAAGAATAGCTGAATTCACAAATTAGAACAGATATCACAGATTATCTAAATTAGGATTTCTCAACATCAGCATTGACCCCTGGTCTGTACCCAGTAAATACCAGAAGCCCTGCCTCCCTACCCAATCTCCAAGTTGTGGCAGTCAGAAATGTCTCAAGACGCTATATGTTCCACGCCTTGTGGGTGGGGAGGGAAAGGAGGGGAAATCATTGCTAGCTGAGAGCCACTACTTTATGACATGTGCATTCATACATGTGCATTCACATGAGTACAGAGAAATCCTATTGCAAACATTAAGGCGGCTCAGGCAGTATACGGTCAAAATCATATGTAAAAGCATGAAAATATTTCAAACAGGATAAAGGTCTCTGAAAGGTTACATTTCTATAGTATAAAGAGTTAATATCTGTTTTGGTTTTTTAGATGCTTATAAGAACACAGTGACACGAAAGTTGTTATACTATTTGCATTTTGTAAAAGTACTTTCATGTAAGTAAAGTATATAAGATATACACGACAGTGTCATTAAATCAGAAATTTATACAGTAAGCTTTGGTACAATTAAGAGCTCTGAATTATGACTATTAACTAGAGAATCTGCAATGATACTGAGTAGGTTTACAGCACTGAAGAGCTGTGCCATCCTCTCCACATTTTTCCACATGATTAAAATTAGGAGGAATGCCAATCAGTTCTTCAATTCAATACTTAGTAATTGAATAATATAAGGCAAATTACTTAAGTTCTCTGAGTTTCTCTTCCCTTCATTTGTAAAATTTGAAAGATAATAGAACTTACAAGGAAGTTAAAAAACACTTTAAATAAGCTTTGATGTGTATTGAGCTCTGCTGATATGCGATTAAGAAATAATAATTGTTATTATTAATATTAATCATAAAAGTAATGGTAAATTTCCATCCTTAGCTTTTTGAGTTGGATTGTATACAATAGTGGCTGATTTTTTTTTTATCTTTCAGTGGATAACAACACAACAGAAGAATAAGTTTCAAAATAAAAATTTTCTGAGACCTCATAGAGGTTCAGAAATGGTCTTATATAGTTCACTTGTGCTAGCTAACTTAATTAACCTTACATGTGCACTATCTCCTTCCAGTTGAATGGGAAGTATTCTTATTGGAGGTATTCTATTTTGTAAGTATTTATTTTACAATATCATCACAATGTGAGATGTATAGCAAGCACTCTGTCTCAGAGCCTATACACTTAGCATTCCTTTAATGCCCAGAAAGTTTTCCAATGTAAATGTAGTTCACTGAGATGACTTGCCCTCAATCTAAAAATTAGTAAAATACATAAGCATAAGCATGGTAAACAACCTTTAAAAACAAACTATTATTTCCAAAAACTTAAACTTGGTACAATCAAATTAGTCAACTATTACCTCAGAGCAACACACTAGGAAAATATCTTCCTGTCCATATATTCTTCTTTCTTATCTATGTACTGTGTCAGTTCATTCTGTATCTAGCTACTCATTTTTCACATTTTCCAATATTACTTGTGCCATATTAATTACCCTTTAACCACCTGAATTTTCAATCATAGCTGCAATGTGAAGTAATGACACCTACCACTGCAGTGTTTAATTGTGTCAGCAGTTAAGAATTTCTTCACCACCAGGTAAGCAGAGCCAGGTTCAGCTAATGAACTCCACCGAAGCACTTGCTCCAGTACATTTTCCTTGTAGTGAAGAGGACGCTCTGTAAAAAATAAATTCCAAATCAAATGGAAAATATATGAAGATAACTATTTTTTTTATAATTATAAATTAAAAAAAAATCCCTTTGAAAAGATCTGTAGGCACCATTATACACAATCATATCTTATGTTATACAGTAATAGCACTATGACTACACAAAAGATACCCTAAGACCTAGAAAATTATTAAGCATATAATAACATTTACTATATAAATTAATAATGCAGGAATACCTATTTGTTACTCAACTATTTTTAAAAATCAGAAGTACTTTTCTTTTGATAAAAAAATCTCAGAATTCTACCCTTTGTACAATAAATTCTACACCTTGTACAATACTTTATTATTATTATTATTATTATTTTGAGACAGGGTTTCACTCTGTCACCTAGGTTGGAGTGCAGTGGTGCAATCATAGCTCACTGTAGCCTCAAACTTCTGATCTCAGGCTACCCTCCCACCTCTGCCTCCCAAAGTGGTGGGATGAATGGGCATGAACCACCAACTCAATCCTCTATCCTCTTTTTTAGATAACATACTGGTTTGTTTAGGGAAACCTTCTTATTTTTATATGCAATTAAATGGTTTTAAAAATCCATTAAACAATATTGTCTATTACTAAATAATAATTATAACTTAATCATAATCCTTTGTTTATCCCAACAAGATCAAACTCCTAATTTTGATCAATACTAGTGAATACCTCATAGCTAATATTTTCATAATCAATATAAAATTATAAAATGTAACTTCTATAGAAAACATTAAAATAATTTACAAAATAGTACTGAATAGTCTATATTTAACTATTAGTGGAAATACCAAAAACATTATGTGTTAATATTATATATTAACTATTGACATAATAGGCCAATTAGCAAGAAATTACATGACATCTTCAATATATTTCTCTGAAGAACATTCATCCATATACGTTTTGATTTAGGCAATCATAATTTTAAATGCAGCATATATTCTTAGCATAGAGTTAAAAAGAACCAGTTTTAGAATTACAATCAAAGCCTCACAGAAAAGTTTGTACTGATCAAAATATGTCAATCAGTTAATAAAATGTAGCAACAGAAGCATATGGGAAATTCAAACCTTTTCTCAGTACACTTAAAATAGCATAATTGAAATAATAAGAAAAGAAGTTCTGACATGAAGATGTCAGTGCTGCTTTCCTAGTGTTGTAGCCATGTAAAAGTCAATTCAACTCTTTCAAACCATCCAAAATATAAAGCACACAGCACTTGAGCTTTTTGCTTTTGTTTAAAGTAATGAGGCTAAAGACAAACAGGAAAGAGCATATCAAAAGCATCATACTTGTATGATCCATCATAATGTAATTGATAATAAAATCACAAGTTTACATAAATATATCGCATCCTCCCTAATACTGGTTTCCCTTGCTACGAACATATCATATCAGAAGTCATCAACAATTCCTAGTTCCAGATAAGAAAATAAATTATCTGCTACCAGTGTAAATTACCAGATGCTTGCTTCCTATCCAGTAAAGAGAAATCCAGTTCTGCATTCTGTGCTTATTGGAGCAAGCTAACTCATTATAATAATGGCAAAAATAAAGAAGGAAAGAAAAAATCCACTAGGCCATACATCCTGAAGACAAATACACATCTTGTTTCCTATTATATATCCCCTATTCACAGCATAGTATTGAGTATATAATAAATGCTCAATAAATATTTGACAAATAAATTATCTCATTTTCTTTGATGGCCCATAAATTTAAAAAAAAACATATTAACAGAAAGACTCACAGACAAAATGAGTCCTCATAAAGCCAGATATAATATTTTGTGCTATATCAGATTACTTTTCTTCAAATAATTTTCTAAAAGATTTGGCAAAGATCATAACTGCCCACAATTTGCCAAAGTTATAATTCAATTGTTAACTAACTCATAAGTTGGTTGTCTTCAAATTGAAGTTAGATGTATTTGAAGGTAAACTAATTATAAAATAAGCACTCCCTTTATGTCTGGCTTTACATAATTTTTGAGTCTACTACTTGAAAGCTTTGAGATAATTTTGATCCCAATAACGGTTGCCATTTATGGAATAACAATTATGTATCAGGCATTATATATGCTGGATGCTTTAAATCAGTTACCACTTTCAAACTTCACAATCACACTCTTCACTAGATATTATTATTCATATTTTACATGTAAAGAAACCTAAGAATCACAAAGGTTTTAGCCCCTTGCCTCGAGTCACATAGGTGGTTAAGGTGAGGAACAGAAATGTGCAACCCAAACCTATCTGACTTTAAAGCCCCAGATCTTAACTACTATAGTTAATTTTATTCCGGATACATATGTAAGCCTTCCCATGATGGTTTTCTCACATGTAATTTGAGGAAAAACTAAGATTTTCTTGGGTAACATATGCAAAGTGAAAAACACTGTCTGCCCTACGTACATAATCAGAAGATAACAGCAGTTTATGTGTCAGTCAGAAGAGCTAGAAAGAATCCTAATAAAAAATAAACAGATCTTCCACATCACAGTAGGTATGAGGAAGAAACAAGACTATCTTTTTCTGATATTACCACATAAAAAGTAACTGCTTTGCAAACTTGGATCTCTCAGTGAAGCCTATTTAAATGAGGCCCCTCAGTGGTTAAATTTCTTTCAAGATGTGAAAAACCCAGAGGGTAAAGGTGTCTACACTGGCAGATGATGGGATCGGATTTAAGGTAAAGCATTAAAATAATAGCATATTTTGGATGACTGGCTCTTACGGAAGAGAATCTAACTCGGCTTAATGTATATTTCATACCAATGTAATATAAAATCAAAACGTCAAAAATATCAAAATGTTTTAAATGGTTGTAATGTATTTTCCCACGAATCTGACTGCCATATAAACAAAAAAAGATGACTGTGCTGTCTTAGTCAGAACTTCCTGAAAAGTTGTGTACCATCTCACCAATGACAGTAATGCTGAAATATCATTTAAGTGAAAACAAAAGGTACATGCTTATAGCAATCTGAATTAGTAGCTGCTACATCTATGGAGATTCCATTCACAGGTTTAAGAATCTATTTTCATCATCTTCAGGCATATAGGAGTTTCCCAGCATTTACATGCTAATAATGTATACGTTCCCTTTATTTTTATATTTTAATTAGGGTATTAATTTTTAATGAGTACAATAGATTATCTCAGGACAGTAAAGGGAAGATTACCGAACATTTATTATACAAAGGAAAATATAAAGATACTTAAAATCTAGTACTCTGGCTTACATATTTATAAATTTATATATTCATTCATTTTTTTTTTTTTTTACTGCATTACTTGGAGGATTTATGTTTACATTATAAAACATACCAATTGCCTGGCTGACATTCTTATCGACTACAACCTTCTTACTACCTATGTCTTTACTTTTACCTCCTTCTCATATTCCACTTTATCTTCCCTGCATGTTACTAGTAATAACGCCTTCAACATTTCAGGTCAGGTGGTACACACATGTTCAACTGGCTTCAGTAAACCCACACAACCACAGGCCCTTTTGTTGCTCTTCTACCATTAGCCCTCTGAAAGTATTTCTCTTCCTGCAATTTCTACTTGCACAGTTGACCAAACATTAAGACCATGCCAAATTTGAATTCCTAACTCTAAGTATATTTTTTCTAGGTGTACATGACACATTTCTTAGTTTATACATTGACACATTCACAAATCAAAACTTGATGTCTCCTAGTTTTTTAGATATCTTCATAAAGACAACTTTATTCTAATTAGAAGTAAAAATAGGAAAAAATCCAATTCAATCTTAGCATTTTATATACTAATTATCACATTCAAGTTTATAATTAGTCATTTTGAGGGTAAACATCCCTTGATCGCTCAAGATAAAATTTCAAAACAATGTTTCCTGGTATAATGCAACCCCTCTTCTAGCTATATATAATTCCTTCCTATCCTCATCCACGAGCTTGCTCCTCTTAGAATGACCAGTGGCCAGAGATACAGAGCTGCAATGGCACATGGATATGCTTTAATGTACTCAAACTCTGAGAGGGCAAGGGAGGTAGGGAGGGGATGCTTACCCCTAAATCCACAATTCAGTATTCTGCTATCAAACTTTTAAAAAGCAACAGAAATATAAGCGTGTAGGAGACAATCATCTGTCCAAGCACTAAACAGGGCCTTGAGATCTCTTCATGGTTCCTAATCTACAGGCAGAGATCTCTGTCTATGTGCCTCCCACATTTCGATGCATCTATACCAGGAGTCACAATCCATATCACTCAGGTCCAGAATGCATCTACTTTTTTGCCCTACTTCAGTTGAAAAGAGTTTTGTGGAGTGTGATCCACATCAACTGCACTATGAGAAGTAGTCAAAAATATAAAGCCTAAAATATGTGGTAAATGCGCTAAAAAAAAGTATAGTATAGGGCAGAACCAGGTGTATACACATTACTATTCTAGAAGTCATAGAGTACACAGCGTTATAGATTTCTAAACAAGTGATCCGAAAGAAATCAGTGTGAACAACATGAAGGAAGAGACATGTTACTTACACTGTGAAGGGTGAATATGCAATGAGGAAATAATAAAAGGGTTTTACATGGTGAAACAATGTAAACCAATTTGTAATGTGGAAAGATACTTCTGGCAATAATGTCGACAGTTAACCTTTATGCACAAATATAATAAAGCTGGTAACTGAGTGACCCATTCTTTAAAATTAAACAAAGATGAAAAATAAAAACTTTGTCACTCTTGTACCACAGAGTCATAGAAAATCATGCCTCACTTATTCAATAGATTTTATGGCTACTATATAATAGGCACTAGGGTAGACATTAGAGATTAAAAAAAAACAAAACAAAACAGAATTGCTCCTACTTTCCAAGGAGCCCCCATCAAAAGAGACAAGTACAGATCAAAGTGATAAGTACTATAAAGAGAAATGCGACAAAGTACAAATGACACTTTTAGTCTAGGTTTTAAATGAGGTAGTAGTGTGAGCCAGATGGAGGAAGAACAAAGGTATGTTTGGGAAACATCATTTCATATTTGTTAGCCAAGCACAAAAAAATAGAAGAGATTATCTAATAATCATAATCATAATGATAGGTAACATGAAGAAAGATGGCAAAGGAGGTTGCAGCAAGGAAAACCCAATGTTTAGAAGTCAGAATAAGGAGAATCTAAAAAAGAGGTAAAATGATCAGAAAACCATGAAGAGAATCCAGGCAGTATGGAAAACAGAGTGAAGATCATCAAATAAAATGGGAATAGTCATTAACAATAAATGCCATAGAAGGTTAGGTAAAGCGAACCCAGATGTGAATCTGGGGAGTTGACAGTTGGGGGTCATAGGAGTCATCTGCCAGAGTATTTCTGTGCACGAGGAGGATTGAGACCAATTGAGGGAGACACTGTGAAGTGACATCAAAGTACCAGAGTCATCAGATCTTGGCAATGTATATTTTAAAATAACATTGAAACATTTTAAATTATAAAGAATTGTGCACAATCATAATACAGGAATAAAAACATAAAGACCAAGTACTGACAATCCCATTTCATTTTAACACTGATTGGAATACTCCTAATAACACACTATGGGGTATTTTAAATATTGTATTTTAATTTTTATTCTGAGCTTGAGGGTGGCAAGATTTTTCTTTTGGCAGTTTGATAGCTGTACTCCAAAGTGTCCCAAGACCTTAGTAGGTAGCAGCTAGATAGATGGTGAAGGTACAAAGACATTCTGTGTCTTATTTTTTTTTCTGGAGGTCTTTGAAACCACAGGGTGTTATTAAAATGTTAAGCTTATTCAGCACTTGACTGTTGGGGTAGTCAAGGTGCTTTAAATGCTCCCTTTATCCCTAGGCATCTTGGAGATGAAAAGAACAAAATATTTGACCCACTAAAGACAGAAAAAGGAAAAAGACAAAAATGAAGCTTATGCTGCTCTTAAAATTACTTTATAGAATAATAAACATTATTTTAAATCAACATTCTTTGTTTCTGTTAATAGCGTTCTGGTTAAATAATAGTAACTCACACCACTCAGAATATTGTACCAAATCAAATCGCTTGTCCTTATAACAAAGGTCTTCTTTCCTGAGGCACCAGAAGAGATACCTAAAGTCTTGCACTGTATTTTTATAGTCAATAAGGTAATATAATTATTTTGATGAGTAAAATCATAAAAAGTCAACCTCAAACATATATTAACACATGCACTAAGGTAAAAAAAATCATAACAAGATGTTAAGACATAAAATGTTTATAAAGTCTTGTCCTAAACAGTACTTTTTTATAGTATAAATAATTTAAGAATCCCTCGTATAAAAACCACTTACCTAGCTCTTCATTTTCAATGACTTCAAATGTGGCCCAAATATCACCTTTTGTAGGAATAATATTTTTTATTGCTAATATATCATTAGTTAATTCTTCTGCTTCCATCACAGGAGATATCTGTAAGAGAAGTAATATTTCTTCAAAAAATATGTTAGACACAGAAGTAGCCTTATGCTAGGCCAATAATATTCCCCATCCACCATTTAGTGATATCCTGAATTTATTTTGAGCATGGTTAAAACCAGCTTCCAAAATCCCATAGAGAAAACAGCATGTTCAGATCTTTTCCATAAAATGTACCTAAGTACGAAAAGAAAATACAATATAGACATGATTTTTTTAATCACTTACTGAGCAATTAGACCACTCAGAAGGAAAGAATGTACCCAATGACATGAGGAATGGTCTTCGCCAGACAATGAATCTAACAGTGGTCTAAATGTAAAACTTTTTACTCGTCAGTTCTATAATTAAGAGTGTAGAGTAACTTGGTTTATTCAGCCTAGATTCTAAATTATACACAGTCGGTGGTTATCAGTCATGCCAAAAAGCTCCAGGGTCTTGGAGGTCCGTGGTGTGCCCTGCCATGCCAACTGACAGATGGTGGGATACCAAAGTATGCTGGAACCAGGATTCCAGGACGGATATCAGAGTCTGCAGTGCCAGCCTGGGGGTTGGCTCTACCAAAGTCCCAAAGCCTGAGTCCACTGTACAAGCACATCACCTCTTCGGGGACTTTTGGAATTTTTTATTTGCTGCTTCTTGTTTTTGCTTATGCCAATCGTAAGTCCATGCTGGCCAAAAGCAAAATGGCTTTCTTCAATTCGAATTTAGTTATAATGATGTTTTAAGCATGATAATACTGCAGTTGCAACTTGGTTTGCCCATTTTCAGTAAAAGGACGTCCCTACTAAAAGTTCCTTAGAAATGTATTTGTTTCCATTTCTCCTGCCCATAATTGCTCATAAGCATACTGCACATACATAAATAACAAAAAACCTATTTCACTGCAGGTAACTCGCAAAGTCTACCTTTTGTATTTTATGAAATTTAGTGCTTTTTTGGAATAGAATTATACAATGAAGTTCACTATTTTCTATTTAGAAAAGCCCAAAGAAATAGAAACTTAAAAGAAAAAAAAATTATTGTAGCATCTAGGAATAATAGAGAACATCAAGCAGTATGGAACAGATGAATCATTTCAGTGAAGCTGTTGATCTGCATGAATGTACAATATTTTTAAGGCTAGCCCTTTCTTAAAAAAATAATAAATTATTGAGAAATCCACTTGTGAAACAGGAAGCAGGAAGCACCTTGGTCTGAAACAGGAAGACCAGAACTCTATTCCTTGCATCAAGAGAGACCAAAAGCTCCTCTTTAGTAACACCTAAAACTCCACACTTGGGAAATTATTACTCTACAGAATATACAGATCAGTATACTGAACACCCAGTCGGGATTATGGTGACCCAGGTTTGTATTCTGGCCTTAGTATTCTTACTTCCCAGTTTCCATTCTTATAAACTTGGAACATCACCTGCTTCATCTACCTCCATGCGTTTAGGTAATAATTAGCAGAGATAAATGTAACTAAAGGGTTTTGCAGAATCGTAAGCATTAAAACCTATATAATTGGTTTTAAATAGTTTCTGTTATTTTCTAAAGAGTATTTGGGGTTACTATAGGTGAAACTGGCAAGTCTTTTATCTAAACACACCAGATAACATAAGAACTTGGCTCAATTATAACTTCTGTTGTGACTTTAGAAAATAAAATTAAAATGTACTACTAAAGAGCCTGTGTATAGATTTAAGCCATGTGTTTTGAATACCTCCTCTAGCATTAGTGATTAACTTGTGCTAATTGATCTTTACTAGCTCCTCACATCTCTTATGATCAGCATTATGCATTCAGCGTAAGAAATATGACATGGCCAAGGAGTGGCAAGGCAAATGCTTCGTAAAGACAAAGCCTATAATTACAGTGTTAATATTTCAGCTTCATGTACCAAGTAATGTACTTAATTGGTATATAGTCACAATTCATAATCATTAGAAACACAAAACTTAAAATCAAAATATATTTAACTTAAGTACAAATATATCTAATGTTGTGACTCTGTTTAATCCTGGACTTTAAAAATGATAAGTAGCTAAAGCCAAATTTCTGTTACATGGCAGAATGTCTATTGTTCATACAAATAAATCAGTCTTACCAAATAGCAACCTGAAATACCAGTTACTATCTGTAAGGCAGACAAATTACTAAATATAGTAGCATGAGAAAGATCTATTTTAAATTCATCACAAATGACTAGGACTCTCAAGGAATAAAAGAGTTATCCAAATAAATGTCCCAGAGTTATATTCAAATAAATTGGAAGACTGGATGCTAAAGTATAGAAAACAAGGGTGAGGGATTATTATTAATAGTAACAGCTCTAGTAGTAATAGTTATTTATTAAACACATGCTCAGCAATGTGCTAAGGGTTTTACATGCATTATCTTACAGAGTCCTCACATCAATGCTATGATGTAATACTGTGATTTTTTCTCATTCTACAGGTGAGAACACTGAGGCCTAGAGCAAATAACTTGTGTAATGTCAGGAAGCTAGGAAGGGGAAGAGCAAGTATTTAAGCTCGGGGTATTTTCCAGAACCTGAAGAAAATCTTAACGTGTAATCCAAAGCACATAAGATGTTCTCTTTCCAAATGATTAAAATACAGAATTCCTGGGGGATACAGTATAAAAAGTCTATGTTGGCAGTCGTTTGAACTGGAGAAGTAACATAAAATATAATAATGGAAAATTCAAAATATGTAAAATAATGCTAACATTTGTGACTTCCAACAGTCCTCTTTACAGCCACCTTTAGAACTTACCCGAATTATAATACTACAGTCAGGTTCCTTCCTTTCTACATATACTTCAATTAACAAATCTCCAGCCTGGGAAACCTAGAAAAGGGCAGAGGTAGAAACAACACAGGTAAATATGTTGTAAAAACACACATTTGAAACTGAAGACAGTTATAAAGCTCCAGGCATATTTTTGAATATTTTATAACAACGAAACAAGCTCAATTCCGCCGTTCGCAAGCATGATGTGCCCATTTCCAGACATGGTTAAGGACAAGGCATTTACACAAATGTTATAATCAGTAACAACAATCACAATGATTTTCTTTTTTATCTCTTACTCAGGAGCTTAGTGCTCTCAAACACCCTTACATTCTTCCTAAAATAATGAATCCAGCTACAATGGAAATATGGTGGCTACGACAACAGAAGTCGTAGGAGCCATCAGAATGTACGTTAACAGGATAAACAAAATGAGGGGTGAAAACAAACCACATGTAATTTTGCTTCAAGCTGTAATATGTGCATGATATCAATATTTAAAAGGCAAAATATGGCTTGCTACATTTTTAAAGAGAAGATATGCCTGAAAATTGAACTTTGAGGATAAACTATGTCAGAGCTATATTAAAACTACAAATAACATAAATTTAGAAATGAAAATAAAAGTGATGTCATTCATGGAATATGGTAGACAATAAAAAGAAGTTTTTAATTATCTTTGGCCAAGAATTAAGTACTAATTTAGGTCATCATTATATCCCAAAAGACAGACTAAGTGAAGAAGATGCAAGCCTGAAAATAAAAGGCCTTAGGATATCATATCATAACTATATAGATTAACCATATAGGAGGTTAACAAAGAACCAAATTAATCTATGAAAAATATTTTGAGTAACTTTTTTCAGAACTTCCCTTAAGTTATGTAACCAATTAGAAACAATATCACCTGATTTAAATAAAAAAGATCATAATCAAGAAATAATTCTCAAATTAAATTTGCCTCAGCATAAAATCTAATGAGTAAACTTTGAGAAAAACATTAAAGGTGAGCTTTGAAACAGTTCCTTAATTTTTCTGGCATTACAGGCTTAGAAAAGCTTATTTCCAGTTTTTTCTCCTGACTTACAATGCTACAGATACATTCCAGTAAGGAAAACATACAGTTGACACTTTTGCTTTTCACTATGTTTGCATAAACAGCTCTCCAGGAAGGACACATTTTAAAACTTAAAAAGTAAATACAAAGAACTCATAGAGTGAAATAAAAAAGAAGAATAGGTAAGAAATTCAAACAGGGGTAAGAAAAAGAGACTGAATGTCAGAAAAAAATACTCCAGAAGACAGTTTTAAATGAATTAGAGGAAAAATTTAAGTAAAAAAAAAAACAGATTTTCCCAGACTCTTTTACTTATCATTTCCAAATACTGTATTTCTCGTTTTTACTTACTTATACAGACTGAATTGAAAGCATTCAAAACTTATTTCTTTATTATACTATAAATATAAAAGATAAAAAACGCAAAAAGATACTCAAACCTTTTAAATAACAATGTAGATAGTATGGTCAGGGGTTACCTCTCAGCCTCACACAATCCTTTATTTCATGACTAAAGTCTTCCTCTCTGCTCCCCAAAAAAGTGAGAATTTAAGATAATTGATAATGAGCCAGATTTTTTAAGGTTAAAGCTAACTCCTTTGGAAGCTGCATAATTACTCTGGGTCAAAATGGAGAAAATAATTCATTAATATCGTAGTATTAGTACTGATCTAAGCCTTCCTCTATTTTTTTTTTTTTTTTATGGAATGACAGCTTCAATGACTCCTCTAGTTAGCTGTGGATATTTCAGGACTGAGGAGACTTTAGTTTCTAACAAAAAAGCATTTGCCTCATTATCTATCTGTAAACAGAGCTCATTTGATCCATTTCTATCATTTATATTGGCACCCTGAATCCACTCTAACTCCTAGTTACTAGAAGATGACTAATGATCAGCCTTAAGAAATTCCAGTGAATATTCAACAAACAAGCATAGTGCAACCGGAACACAAAAATCCAGTACAATGTGATTGAGGAAAACAGGACAGGATGTAGAAAAGTCAACTTAGGACAAAAATTAGAATGTGTTACAAAGATCACATTAGACGCATTCCATTAATACAATCATCTGAAAGCATGCAAAGCAAAAGCATATAAGAAATAATTTATAGTTTCACAATAACAAAAAAGAATCACTAGGCTGTCTGAATTTTCAATTTATTCTAAGTATTTCTTTGGCTTTAAATGCTTCCTTTGAAATCCATTAGCATTTTCAGTCATGGTTTTTATACACAAAAGTTGATCTTATAAAGAAAACCTTGAGAGGTAAATTAAAACTGAGTTTCCCTCTACTTTTAAAATTTTACATTAGCATATTTTGCATGTATGTATCAGGTTGCAGAATAACACAACCAATTTACTTAATTGTTGTTTTTTTCACTCATTACTTTTACTTTGCTTAAAATAGGAACTTGAAAATACACACAGCAAATATGTTTACTTACAATGGAAGTTTCTGTTTTGTTTAATTCTTTAGAGATCTAACTATTACTACTCACTTGGGTGTCTTTCCACTTGGTAATAAAGCTATTTTCTATGTCCATTTGTTTGACTTGATCTTCTTTAACCTGTTTAAAATATAATTCGGGACATTCTAATAATGTAGAATACGAAGAGTGATGACACTCATCCTCATGTAATCTTCAGGAATTTAAATACCAACAACTTAAAAATAAATGAGAATGGCCATCGGAATCAGTATGAGCCCACATAGCTAGGTCGGAAATAAAATAAACAAGATAGAGTATCCTAAAGTTCAAAATATTTTATGATGACATTACTTCAGGCTGCAATTGCATTGATGGAAGTTCTATTTCTTAGGAAACTTAAGCAAAGGATCTGATGACTGGTTTAAGTTTATGTAGGTTGAGAAACAAAGCTCATTTATCAAACTGAAATGTTCATTAAGTGCTTATTAAATTTCCATCATTTAGGTAAAGTTTAACATAACTATGAAGATAACCATTTTACTAATGGAAAACTACAAATACAGAAAATAGAGACAGCATGTAAAGCCATACATCATATTTTTCTAAATCTTTATTTTCTCAGCATCAGATTATTGCGAAGAAGTTGCTATTGATCAAAAAACAGTGGACAGATATAGAAAGAAGTAAAGAGGAGATAAAAGAGCAAAGACAATCCCACAATCTGGTGTCTATTCCTATGTGAATTAAGATACAGACTGTGATATTTTGTTTTATTAAAATAGCTCCTTTTTCTTGTCTTATGATAAGTGATTATAATAAGAATGTAAGAACTCTACAATGGTAACTGATTACACTAACCCTCTTGACTTCATGTGGTATAGCCATACTTCCGGAAAACAAGTGGACTCATAAACACCATTTAAGGGAATGTTCAAAAGGTTAAATGACAAAATGGAGATGCTAGAACTAGTTATATAATAGAACTGGACCTTTCGCCCAAATCCACCAATTTGAATCCTGGGCTTATTTCCTCTAATTTTACTTCTTTGAACCAAGACATCATTCCTATTCCAACAGTTTTCTGATGAAACATGAAAATATTAACTTTATAAAATGGAAAATTAAAAAGTCAATTAAAACAGATTACTTAGTAAAATGCATAGAATAATAATATTTTAGAATGTGCTTTTTTTTCCCAATTGGTGACACAAGTAAAAGAAAAAACCAAAGTGCTTTCAACTGCAGAATTTAAGAGTCTGGTATTTATTAATGAATTGTTCAATGTATAACTTTATACCTCTAAGTAGATATAACTCATACACATGAAGAAAAAGAAAACACAAGCAAAAAATCCTGTAGATAGAAATATTCTGTCCAACAGACATAAGATGGTAAAAAGTTTGAAATGCAACCAAATTTAAATAATGACTATAGCTTAAAAGCTACTTATGCCTATATATTTTTAAAATGACTATTCCTTATTTTACATATTTCTAAATATTAATAAAGATCTGAGTAATAACACCCTAAAACATATATATATGTTGGCAAACAGTGACATTATAACCATTTTAACAAGGGCAGGATACAAAATATTTACCTCAAATATTTCTACATAATTATTAATTAGGTCCTCAATTACATTCACTTCTTCACTAGTTTGTCCCTTCGTTTGAAACAAACAGGATGAAAAGACCAAGGCCAAATTATGGGCATTCATGTGATTGATTTCTGAGCATTTCTGAACCCTGTTAGAGAAAAGCATAGTTCATTATGATACACTTCTATTTGGAAATTTCATAGAACAGAAAGCCAGTTTATCAATTTTTAAGCACATCAAATTGAAATTCTCTGATATAAAAGATACAGTAGTGACTTAAAAACACATGGTTCTTTCTTCCAAGTAGCTTATAATCTAGTTAAGAACATGAGAAAAAGTACTATTAAACGGATTAGTAAAAGTTACAAAGTCATACTTAATTGTTGATTTAGAGAAAGGGCTGACCATATCCAAACAATTGCAAATTATAAGACAACCTGTGGCCAAAGCATAGAAATATGTTTGCCGAATGGTGTAAAATGGCTTGTGGGGCTGCAGCATAGGAGGAGGAAATGGGGTAGGAGGTATGCAGAAAACAGGCAAAAAAGGTAGGTCATTAGGCATATAATTGACAGTTCCAAATTCCAGTTGCAAAGCTGGGCTAAATGTTCCCGTAAGTGCAAATCAAATGAGAAAGAATATTTGGGCACATGTGTCCATACAGTTATTCCAAATAAATGATCACAAAGTAGACTATTTTAAAATGCAATTACATTTTTTCCCCATGACACAAGTTTAACTATGTAACAAACCTACACACTGTACCCCTGAACTTAAAAAAACCAAAACAACTCCCTGAAGCATCATCCCCAAGAAAGGGAAAGTAACATTGCTAAAAATGTAACAGATGAGAACTGTAAGTGGCACACTCCCTCAAATGAACATAGTAACTCCATAAAATGAATGTAGTAAGACTAAGCTAGACATTCCCATCTATGAAGAACACAGATTCAGGTAGCTACAAGAAAAGGTGAATAAACATGATAGCAATATACATGATAATGTAGCGAATTCATAATAAAATACCAAACTGTATAGCAGAGATGGTGCAAGGGCAATTATCACATGTGATTTTCAAGGTGCAAAAGGGGCTGGAATTTAATAGAAGAGGATGTAATAATTGTGAACATCCCTCTCAAAACAATGTCTATGCTTTCACACTACACTTAATTGTAAACATCTGGAAAATTTATCTGCATGTCTGTCTCTGTTACTAGAATCTAAGTATCTCACAGTCAGAAACTCTTTAATCCCATTGTGAATGGAATTTAGTGGATATTACTGATGGCAGAAATGGTCTTTTAGCTAGGGTAGGGATTGAATTAAATGCTAAATCAACTTGTCCTCATCCAAATTTTCCTCTCAATCTTTTAAGGACATTACCTTTAAGGACATTCCTGTATTTCTTGAGACTTCCTTCTGTAATATCATCCCCTTTGGCACTTTTCACTTCTCTTGTCTTTAGTTTAAGTGGCTGCCTTAGTTTCTGGGACAAAATAGGTATAATATAGTGTTTCCGTTTCTTCCTTTACTTCTCTGCTCCGAGGTGTTAACATTTCCAATGTTCCATATTCAGCTTGACCAGTCCCTTCTCCTCCAGGTCTTCTCATCAGAAACTCAACAAAACTGTTTCCTAGTTAGCTTATCTGCCTCTATGCTACATCTTCCCTACCAATCCCATCATAGGGATTATTATCCTAAAACATTTGATCAGTTACTTTTATCACTTAAAGGATAAAATTCAAATGTTTTTGTATGACCTACAAAGCCTTCCACAACTTCCTGCCAGCCAACTATAACCCTCTCATCTCCTAGTACTCCTATGTCCCAGACATTATCCTTCACTCATTTCTCATACTCTTCTTTCACGCCCAGTTCATATATCTCTTTAAATCTGAAGCACAGATGCATCCCCCGGACCACAACGCACAATGAATCGTTCAATTTATCCTCTAAAATTCCATGCTGCATGCTAAAATTCTCTACATTAAAGTTTGTCTCAACGTCTCATAGGCATAGAGATAGGACTATATAATGTAGACTATATTTGTATGATGCAATAAGAAAATCAGTTTTACAATAATGGAGCTGATATAAATGAGAAGTAGTGGTTGGGAAAGAAAAGAACAAGAAGAAAGAACACAAATTGTGAAAGATTTCTAAACGGACACTGCAAATAAGGTACTTTTAGCAAAATCCAGCTTTACCGAAATTTATTCAAGCGAGTATTTCATCCATTCAGGGAGCGACAATATATTCTTTAATCAAAATTTACATTTATTTAAGTTTTTGTAATAATTCTTGCTAAGATTAAAAAAAAAAACAGTTTTAACTTAAAAGGTTATTTTCAAATGTCCTCATCCTTCAGACCTCATTTGTAAAGGCACCATTATATTCCTCATAGCTTTCCAAATGCAAGGAGACTTTCATGCCTTGACATAGAAAATTGTTTTTGATTTTTAAAATTTCCTCATTGTATCAATAGCCTGATACCAAAATATAAAGGTCAGTTAAGATATAAACTGATAATAAAGAAATGTCCACCATGAGAAAATACTGTCCTCACAGACAGATTCTTGTTACAAAATTCTGGTCCTTGCACATCCTTCATTCTCCAGCTTCCAAACCAAGTGAGTTTTAAAATTCTTGCTTATGCATCAGATGCCTTTGAGGATACCGTATATGATCAGTTCTGATTAAGAAATTACTAGCGCTATTTATCTATAAATGTGACTTAATTACAGAAAGACAGACTAACATGAGCTCTTATGATATGTAGAAAGATTCACAATCACATAAGAAATAGTGACTTATTGAGTGCTGTGTTTGAAATGTCTAGAAAAGTTCATTCATCTACCCACCTATACAGGTGTTCAATGATAGCTGCTAATGTTGCTCGGTTGACCCCTGGAAGAGAACGTATAAATGCTCCATATTTTTTAATTCTTTCCTTGTCATCTTGCGCATCTGGAGGGAAAAAAAGAACAAACTTGAGGCCTAAACTAATTATCAATGTTATGAATTCGTCTATCAGCAGTGCTGTAAAATAGTCACAAACAAACGCATTTTAATAAGTGATACAATCAGGTTTCAGTAGATAACTGTTCGAAGTTCTAAAGTAATTTTCTATCAATCTGGAAAAGTATTTATTTACATAACATTCCAGCACTATGTGCTCTAGTTTTTATAATTTATAATTGAAAACAAATAACTTTTAAAATACAAGGTTAGGAGGGATTGTATTTTTTTATCTTCTACTTTATGGAATACTGAACTTTAACTTAATGGGAATACATTCAATTAACTATTCAAACTGGAGTACAAACTGAAGAGTTAAGCCAAAAGTATTTTAACTCTGGCTAAGGAAATGTTTTCTCAATTGTATTTGAAAATGACATTTCTGATTTTTGCTTCTCACGACATTATAAAAATATTTCCAAAGCTACGAACCATCCTGGAACTATGAACTATACAGCACCTCTTCGATCCAGGTAAAGCGTACTTTCAAATCTTTTGAAAAGGTGAGAGTACAATGGAAGAAGTCAAGCCCAGTACTTAATAACTACAATCTGGATTTAGAGGATGATAGACTTCCTGCTTTTGTCATGAACAGAAATTTGTTGGTTCATGGAGAGGAGGATGAAAACGAATTACCCTCCACTCACCTAACTCCACGAAGGCAAATATCTGGAGAAACTAGAGACAGGAACCCCCCAAAATCTAGACTCTGTAGAGGACACGCAGTGACAGTTTAACCTATACCACCTGACAGTGGAAATAGCTCATTCTTCAAATAAATCACTTGTGCTGACTTGATAACTCAAGGAGACCACACTTACTATTTCCTCTCAATTCGCAACTATCTTTGGAAACAAGACTATTTTATTTCTTGCTTAGCCTTACCTCTTCTATTCACAGAAAATCAGCAGCACACTAATGATGTCTTAAAAGTACTATGCTTAAAACAAAAAGTCATGCTAGTACACATATTTTCACACATCTTATAAAATAGATATTTTCAAAATAAAGCTAAATAAATTGAAAGTAAAACTCAGGAAAGATTTCAGGCCATATAGAAAATACAATGAGCAATTCAACTAGACACAGAATTTAACAGTGTTCCTAGAAGAACAGATCATATGTCGTATAAATATAGGTGGTACATGGCTATAAGGCATTCTCTACCTCAAGTACACAGTGCGTCAAAAGAGTTTTATGAATTCACTCAGAGGGTACTGGTTTATACTTTTCAGGTCCAACATGGCCACTATTGAAGGGTCTGGCCGAACTATATTGTTTGCAAAAGCAAAGGAGTTAAAGGTTACTTGACCCAGTATTCAAAGCCTTCTCCAAATAAATTCTCAAAGAATTCACAGGCAAGGCAAAGGTGAACACATTCCTTTCGTACACACTCTGACCCCTGCTGACTATCTCTTTCTGGTAGACTGACAACAGTGAAGACTTGTTTGTCACTCAGTTTGACAACTTTAGCAAATGTGTATTTGTCACCTGTTGTTGTTGTTGTTGTTTTTAAAGAGGCAGCGTCTCAGCTCTGTCACCCAGGCTGGAATACAGTGGCACCACCACAACTCACGGAAGCCTGGAATTCCTGGGCTCATGTGATCTTCCCACCTCAGTCCTCAGAATAGCTGAGACTACAGGAGCACATCACCATGCCTGAGTTAACGCTTTTTTTTTTTTTTTTTTTGCAGACACAAGGTCTCACTATGTCGTCCAGGCTGGTCTCGAACTCCTGGCCTCAAGCTATTCTCCTGCCTTGGCCTCCCCAAATGCTGGGATTATAGTCGTGAGCCACCATGCCCAGCCTTGCCATGTACTACTGATAACCAATTTTATAATAAAGACAAATTATAAGTCTTTATGAAGTAGAGATACTCTAAACAGCTTCACACATTTCAATAAAACTTTCTTAAAACAAAAATGAGGGTTGCAGGGTAACTGAGATTAAAGCAATGTATTTATCTCTGCATTTTATATCTTAGAAAATTATATAATCAAGTATTCTTGGTATTACAGTGAACCCTACTGATTTGAGAAACAGAAGGCAAATGAAAGACTTCTGACAGGTAGTTGTATCATGAGAAACTTTATTTTCGTTATAATGCTACTCTTCCTGACACTAATTAGGGTCATTCTTGGGATAATTTTCAAACTGTGCGTGTTTTGTGACATCATTTCAAAAATATCTTTAAATATATCAATTGTTTTAGATCAAACAAATACTTTCAATGAGGAAAATTACTTCTCATTAGAGGAATGCCATGTGACCAGATTCAAAAGCCATTTTCCAAATCTTGAAACAGATTAAATATATACGAGACAAACATATTATAATTATAGACTAGTTCAAAAGTAAGTTTTAAAACTTAGAACAATGGAGGACTGAAAATTATCATTTGGAAAATATTATAGATATATGAGAAATGGCTATGGTGTATTAATAAAAATAAAAATGTTATATACATAAATTACAAAAGTAGAGAAAAGGACTATAATATTGATAAACAAAAGCATCTTTATTAAAAAGGTGGAATTAAAGGCAATATTTACATTTAAGTCTTTGTTATTGTAATGTTTCAATAAAAGGACTTGTTTTAAAGCATTGGAGGTTAAAAACAGGCTTTACTGAAATTAATTTGACCCACGAGGGATTTAATAAACTCCTTTCCTAGGGTCATCTCTTAATTAGCTTCTCTTACAGTGTATAACAAAATTCTATTTCATTAGACGGAATCTAGGATAAATGAAGCAACAGTTAAAAACCGTTATACACTATCTTGCAAAATGAATCATATAGTAAATGCTTCATTTTATTTTTAATGGGAAATTAGTAGCACACATGGACTTGAGTATAACATTCCAAAGTTAAAGCAAAGTATGAACTAAGAAATCGACTGAAAACTAAGTATATACCAAATGATTGAGCAAATATTTTTAATTTCTCTTGAGACAGACTAAAACAGCTATTGATATTTATACAATTTCTGTTCTAAGCCATTATGTACATTTTTTCTTTCAATTAAAATTTCAACTTATCAAAAAAGTCTAAGTATTAAAAGGCAAGCATGTATTATGGTCTGTATAATATATATACACACACACACATATCTCTCTATATATATATCTGTATAAATATTACCTAAAGCAGAGATCCAGTATGGGTAGAGCTCCTTGGTAAGCAGTGCATCATCAATGTCAGAGAGAAAACTTTTCAACACACCCGTCACATCTTCAAGCTGATGTTTTCCAGCCCTCAATTTAAAGCTTCTTGCATCCTTTTTGAAACTCTCCAGGAGTTCACTTATATGCAAAGGATCACCATTCTTCTGATAGATATATTTACATCCTAAACCTTTGTTAAAAATATTATATTTTTAAAGTCTAAATACAAAAGCCAGTTTGATATTTTAAAAATGAAACAAATGTTTGTGTTGAGATGATGAGTAAGATGATGAAATCATTACACAACAGATGATATAAACATGCATGAGCAGGAAAGGCTTCTTATCCCTCATTTTAGTATTTAAAATGTAAACCTAATGAGCAAATCATCGCAGACTCAGCTTTTAGCAAGCTCCTGATCAGTCCTTCCTCCAGCTCTCCATAGTATCTTTTTCAAATGTTCTTTTACTTAAAGTGCCCTGTCTTCACTTAGTCTCCCAGCAAACAACTTACCTCCATTTCTCACTGACAAAAGTGAGCCTCTGTGGTATAAATGTCTTCACCCTCCTGCCCCCACGTTGTATATTAATTCCTGAATGCTCCCATCTTCCCTTATTTCCTGTGGAGAGTTGGGTTACCTCTTTTTCATGGTTACTGATTCATGAAGTGCTCCATACCAAATAAAAGGAGCAGTGGTTAGGAGGAAGAGTGATGATAACGATGACAATAATTCAAACCCCAAAAGCCTCCCTTGCCTCCTCTCAGGCTTCTTTTCCCTGTTCCTTTCACAACCAGGCTGAATTTCCTATATTTATTCCTTCTACCATCTCACAAGCCCGTTAATCCTTTGAACACAATCTTGCATCTCTGCCCAATATCCATTCTGTTGGGGTCACCCTTCATCGAGAATATTAACAACGTTCTTTTTTTCTAGATGCTTTTCAGCTTTTATCTAGGGAGAACTCCTTGCAGCATTTGACATTCTGAATGAAACCCTGTAAATTCTTTTAACCCCATAACTTTCATGACATCATGATTTCATATCTCTTTTTTTCTCCCTTCCCTCTGTGATTGCTCTCTCAGTCTTCTCATTTTTTCTGCTCATCTAATACTTTCTGGTCATCCCAGGGATCCTTCCTCAATTCTCTTCTCTTCCTGCCCACTGGGTGAGAACCCATCCAACCTCATCACTTCTACATAAACATTTTAACTCAGGTTTTAATTTCCATGATTTTACACATACACACATATATATACACATTCCATTACATATACATGCAACATACACACATACACCCATACATCTTATGGCAAATAAAAATAACCCAAAGGAATTAATTCTCCTGCCCTGTTTACTACCTCACTTTCCACCCCCACCATGTTCTTTATCTTGTTCCTCTCTACCTCAATATGTGGCACTGCCTTCTCCCTAGCCCTTTACAAGTCAGAGTATTTATTTCTCAATCAGCACATTAAAAACAAAAAAATGCAGTACTGCATCACATAGATTCTTCATCATGATCTCACTCTCACAACTGTCCTCTCCTTTTCATCCCATATGCTATTTTTTGTGCACTGAGTTCTTACTACATTGTCACAACTCCTTGCCCATATTCTCATGCAGCCCTCTGTGTGTCTCAACAATGATAACAGCATGATCTAAAATTCAGGTCTGTATGTGTTATCAGCAAGCTTAAAAATTCGAATACTGTCCTCTTGCTGCCTATGAGGCAAAGTTTGAGGATTTTAGTTTGTATATTAAACCTTACCTGACTTGGTCTAACCTGTTGCCTTTTATATTGATTGACTCCTTCTCCTTACACTAAGCTCTGGCCACATTTAATACCACAAAGCTCCCAGCACAAAATTTGTGACTCTATACCTTGGCACACACTTTTTCTCCTCCTGGAATCCCTATCCTCTTCTAACTAGCTCCCATTTTCTCTTAGGGCTCATGGCAAGCACTGTGCTTTACCTATGAAGCTCTCTGATACCACACCTTCTGTGAGTGAAATTTACCCCTACACCTTGGACACCGGAAGCACCCCCTGAACCTCTTTACTAGAGAATTTTATACACTGACTTGTAACTGCTCATGTATTTGTCTCTTATTCATAAATCTGCAAATTTCTAGAAGGGAAAAATGATGTCTTATTTTCTGTGACATATCTCTGTGTATAGCCGGCAGTTACACAGTGCCTAGAACTACTCTGCAGGTATTCAATAAATGACTGCTTAATGCAAGAATAAGCAAGTTCTACAAAAATCAATACTGACTAAGCATTTGAGATAGTATATCCCTAGCTGAATGAATTTCTAATAGCTGGCACTCAAGTAAGTTAACTGAAAAATAATTTGAACATAATTTTGTTTATATAATTGAAATAATTTTCCCCAAGAACTAGTGTAATTTACTTTTTAAAAATTAAAACCCTAAGAGTCATCCTATGAACTCATTCAAGTTCAAACCTTGACACAATGGCAAAATGAGCACAGAAAATTGGTCTTGAGATTTCAACCCACAGCTCAGGAGGTTCAAAATAATTGCTACCATGAAACCATCTGCATCCTATAATCACTGGGTATTTTCTAAGTTCCTGCCAAATCTTTCTTCTATACATGCTGGTAGCATTGAGGTTTCCCCAATGTTCTGAATATAAATACATATATATGACATAAACATACTATCATAGCAGGAAGCTTCTTACTGTAGTGCCCAATATGTGATTATTTATATACTTTCAGTAGATATATAATACAAACACAATTTTATATATAATTATATATAATATAAAAATATATGATACATACATTTATATATAATATATACATGTTATATGACTATATGTATGTGTATATATGAATATATGTATGTACACATATGTGTGTATATATTTAAGTGTGTGTGTGTATCTATTTATATAAACACAATCCTTCATTGGCTTTATTATTCTAACATGCAAGTGAAGGCATCTTGTAATAGATGTATAAAGTTGTTATAATATATGAGTTTTAGTTGAAAAAAAATCTAATGCTGAATTATTTTAAACCCAAATAAACACAAGGAAAATTCTGATTTCCCTAGAAAAACATTAAATTGGCTACATCAGAGCTAGTCAAGGTATTTTAATTATTTCTCGCTTAAGAAAGGCCTTATGCCATTAGGAAACTAACATGTTGTGAAGATTCCCAATGAGGTTATGCTCCTGTTAAAACATAACATATATGTGATTCATGTGTATCTGCAAAATGTACACTACCACTGAATGGCTGTAACAAATAAAGGTAACATTCTCCTTCCTCCATTTTTTAACAGATGATTATAGCTAGGAAGAAAAACACGAACATACTATCATAGCAGGAAACTTCTTATAGTAATATTATGTATATATTTTATGTATATATTTTCAGTAGATATATCATATGTATATTTTTTAATATTATGTATAATATTTTCAGTAGATATATCATAAAAACACAATGAATCTGGACATTAATAATTGCACTTGGATTACATACAAAGTAAGTAAAATACTTAAAATGACACTCTCCCTAGAACAAGAGATTAAAATATGCCTAAGTTTAATTCCTGAAAAGTATTTTCTTTATACATATCATTAGTTCTGATATTTTGTTACATATCAGTGTATTGTCAGTTTCCCATACTAGAAGATATGATTCATAGCTTTGTCTTGAACTTTTTACTTCCACTACTGTGTTTCTAAGAGTGAGACCAGTGACTGGCATACAATAAGCACTTGATAAAGAAACAATTAACTAATAATACAAGGCTTTACTGCAGCCCTCACTACTTATATCTTCTTTTCAAATTAAAAACACCCAAAGATACCTCTAATATAAGGAGAACAAAAAAATTTTAATACAATCCAAAAGATCAAATCATTTTCCTCTTTTCCATATTTGTAATCTAAATAAATGGCATTTACCTACAGGTTAAAAGGGCTCATGGTAACATTTTAACATTTTCACATTTAAAATAGCGTCAAGAAATTTACAGTATGAAAGATATATGCAATAAAAGGAATTTGGAGAACTCATAACCATTTGAAAATAAACATGAAGGAAAGAGGATATCTTTCAGGTATATCTAAAATACTAAACATAGCATATAAAACTGACATGAAGCTGGACCATGGTACAGATCAACGTGTTTTTTATTTGTAGACTATTCATTGAAACATTTGTTGAAAATAAGCAAAAATTGTGAAAATTAATAGCTACGCTTCTGAACATAAACTACATGCACACTTGATGTATGCCAAAGGAAGCAAATTATTTTACATATTGTTCCACAGTTCATCACTTTCAAAAACATGCTTAGACGTGTTGTGTCACTGTAGGCTTTAATCTAGCCTTGTAATCTCTGAAAGATAGTCTTCAATCTACTATTTTTTCTTACTTGAATAAAACATATAATCTACTATTTTATGTACATATTATAACTTAGATTATTTCAACAGTTTAATATTTTATGCATATAAAGGAAGGAGGAAATGGTAAAAATGTATGGTATAGTTTAAACGAGTCTTATTGGGAGAAGGAATGGTAATTAGCTGAACAGTAAATCTGCCTTTATTTTTCACTAGTGTACTTACAAATATAAAGGGTTTCAATTCAGTCCAATAGAGGTACCACTTAAAAACCTGTAAGAATGATATGATCAGTTCTAGGAGTTGAATAAAAACTCAGTGATACTTACCATACTGTGTAACAAATGCTATACAGCTGTTCACTATAATGGGAACGTCATTTTTGCTGAGCTGCTGATCTTGTAAAGCATTACCATCTGTACCTGCTGCTTTTTCAATTGCAGTATGCCAGACTGTGAAATCCAACTTGGTATGCCCATGGATGTATAATGTTCTGTTAAAAGTTTAAAAAGCATTTCAAATTATAATTTTGCTCTTTAAAAAAAATCTTATTCCAAGACAGATTACCCTAAAATCCACACAATCGTGATCCTATCTTACCTATTACAAGAAAAACTCTTCTTTTATTCTCATCCACCATGAACTTCCACTCAATCCCTCTTTGGCCTGTATAGTCACATCACTCCATAGAATTGAGGAAGCTTTCTGAATTTATGGTCTCACTTCTTTTCATTCCCCAGCCTCTTTTATTTTCTTTCTGAATAACTAAACTAAAATCATTGTGACTATCACCTGTGACTTCTGACAGACATTTCTGGCTATGTTTTTCAAGGTTTTAGAATTGTTGATTTTATTTCTTAAAAAGAGAAACAAACTAGCATTCAATTTGAATTTTATAGCACAATTCTTTCTGGATTTTCCTCCTATCATTCTGGTCACTCAGTCTCTTTCCCAATCTCACTTCCTCTTTCTGAATGACAAAGTCGTAACCTCAGCACACACAAAAGCTACATAGACTCTCCAGGGTCATGTCATTCAGGCCAGTAGTTTCATCTTTTCATATAAATTAGTTTACTTCCAAATCCCTATCTCCAGGCTATAATTTTCATAGGTCAGATCTCCATGTGACTGAAAAGCAGGAGAATGGAGCACCTGAGAGTGGGAATGACAATCAGACTTTCTGAACATAATTTTAGCTCTGCCATTTACTTCCTTTGTAACTTTAGACGGGTCAACCTTGTTTTTGCTTCAGTTTCATTATTGGCAAAATAAATATAATAATAGCACTTAGGACAACACTCAATAGACATAACATTAATGACTAATGTATAAACTGTACTACTAAAGAATATTTGTATTTGAGAATCTTCACCTTAATGTGCAATAAGCATATCAAAGCTTTTGCTCTCCCATACCAAACTTCTAGCACCAAAAATTTTCCACAAACCCCACCAGAAATTTAGGATTAATTAAGTGTAAATCAGTCTCTTTGCCCAATCACTGCCACATTACTTCAGTCACAAAATTCTGCTGACTACAGTTTCCCAATGTATTCACTCTGACTCCTCTCCTTTCCAAGACTGCCTTATTTCAGATCTTCATGTTGTTCCTTCAGGTCACTACAGCCCCTCCTTACAGAATTCCTTTCCCAATTCTCAACCCCTGTAATCTCTACTCCTCACTATTGCCAGAATGATCTAAAATGCAAAGCTAATGACATCACTTCCAGATCACTGTCTTACAGTTCTTGAGTTTTCAAGATAAAAAGGTCTTCATAAGCTAGCCTATATTTTTACCTGCAATTTGATCTGCCATTCTCCTATACTTATGACACTCAGGAAACATAAACATAAACACACACACACACACACACACACACACACACACACCCCCCTCCTGGATTTTGTAATACATACTGCCTGCTCTTTGGCTGGCTACTCCAAACCTTTCCCCCAAATTCTACTCCAGGTAAGACTCCTTGACACTGTTCCTGACCTCCCTCTTATGCTTAGCATGTCACAGATATTCCTTCTCAATCTTTCAATGGTGGCTTTGTCCTGCATCGTATCACCTGCTGTAGCTATGTGAATGTTTTAGCCAGGAAACTCCAAACTTTACACAGGCAAGCAAAGAATTTCAGTATCTCCAGTCATTAGCATGGTGTCTCGCATTTAGTGGATACATAGCAGTTTTAAAGACCTATCACTAGATACAAAGTTTGCTTTGAAAAAACCGATTGTTGATGTATTTTAAGTATATTTACACCAAAGTAAAACTATATAATCTTGATTTCAGACTTGACAGGGCTAGTTTATATTCGACCTAAAGAGACATGAATAAACTGCATGAATTCTGGGGCTTTGGGGGAAAGGGGTGGGTAATAAGGAATCATTGTACCTAATTTAAAAAAAGAAATAAAAAACTTCCTTTCTTTCCTTTGTATTCTTTCTTGAAATGCTCCTGGAAGAAGACAAAGATACCTACACCTTACCACGCTCATTTCTAACATTTGAACTTGCTATAATTACTACTGTTTTACTAATACTGGTGCTTGTAATCCTCATCTGTTGCTTTCTGACATCTTTATCTATTGTTTCTATTTTCCACAGCACCACAGCAGTCCTGACCTCCAGGTGTTGTAATTTTCTTTTTGAAGAATTCTGAAATTTGCACTAATACACCTGACATGCTACAGCCTTTTCATTGATCTTATATCATCTTTAGCTCAAAAAAGCGTTCTATTGCTGGATGTATTTGTCTAACTTATATAACTCAGGTAATTTTTTTGAGAAATATCAAACCTCTTGATTATGTGAACTTAATCAACATTATGTCTTGCTATATTCACAAGTTTAGGTAAAGAGAAAAACATTTTACATAATTTAATAATTGAGCTTTAAATATGATATAAAATCTTTGTAACTATCTGCTTATAAACAACTACAATGGGTGTTTTAGCAAGCAGTGAAAGAAATCCAAAATGCAGTGGCCCTCCTACAATATGAGTATAATTCTGCCATAAACTGTGACATTTTCAAACTTCAAATTTTCTTTCTAGTCAGAAAAAAATCCTCTGATGACGAGTTGAGCTGTCACCTTGTGAATTAGTGAAGAGTAGAACTTTCTCAACTTGTCAAAGGGCGAATCCCAAAGTATATATGCAGTGCAATAGATGGTTTCACATTTAATAGCATCAGTGCACTAACTTTCCTCTCTGATGCTTACCTAAAATTTGTGGACCCTGAATAAAGCATCAAAAGATATTTTCTACACAAATGCTGGTCGACTTTGAGATTTCAAGTGTTATCAAACAACAATTTCACATTCCCGGATGAGAATTCCAAGGAAACATTTACTTATATCCTGACAACCTGAAAAGTAATATTGATGAACCCTAATTACAGAGAAATTAGTTACACTAATTGTCCATTTTCTAAGCATAAATTCCAAAGGGCACTTCAAAGCCATATGAAGAAAAATTCTTATTTGCTATAATGATCAAGCCAGTTCAATAAGACCTAGAAACCAGGTCCGAGGACTAACAAAAACAATTATACTAAAACTGCAATACAATAACCATAAAGCATAAACAATCCTATTTGAGCCTAGTCTATGACAAGAACCAGAAGTATCTTCACAAATAATAAATCAATAAACTTGACCACATAAAAAGTAAATATGCTCATATAAAGAATATTTTAAACAAAACTGAAAAGCAAATGAAATACTCTATAAATATGGCTGGAAATGATAATACTCTAAGCATTTATACAAAAATAAAATAGTAAGTCCTCCACAGAAACATGGTCATCAGCCATGGAAAGGTAAGTCACAGAAAGAATTAGCCAATGTAACCACAAACCAGTTTAAGAATCAAGTATGTGTGTATATATATGTATGTATGTGTGTGTGTGTGTGTGGTGTGTGTGTGTGTATATATATATCTTAGTCTTATCATACCTAAGATTCACAAAACAGAATTTCCTGAGCAACTTATTACAAAGTCACACTATTAGAATGGACACACATACATACACACATGCACACACACACACACACACACACACACACACACACACACATATATATGTAAAATCAATGATGTGTCAAAGCAATTTATCAAAGATCTAAAATGTATAATGTTCATCACTAGAGTATAACAAGATGTGCATAGTATTTTAAAGACTGATGAGATACTTTAAAAATAAATTTGAAAATATGTTCTAAGAATCTTAAAATATGTATGCATTACTTTTGACAATTAGTTCCAAACACAGGACTCTTTCATAAGTACACGATTTGAAATGAAGGTACAATATCTGTTTCTTTCAATATATTTCTGTCCCTCTCTCATGCACATGTGCACATGCACACAAAGACATACATTCACCCGAACTTTTAAAAAATGGAAGTTGAAATCCCCAAAACTAGTGAAAGGTTAAGTGATTTAGCTACCTCCAAATACATATATTATAAACTTAGTACAATGAGCAAAGAATGCATAATTGTACATATGTATAAATTCAATTGCATTTCCTAAAATGTTAAATTAACTCAGGGTAGAAAACTCATGGACATTTTGTTTCCTTCTTTATACATGTCTGTGTTTTTAAAAATGTAATTAGAAACAAATCACATAAGTTGAAGTTTTGACTGATCCCTTGAAGGAAAAGATATTTAAAGCCTTCTGAACCAAGCCATCTTAGACTGTCATTGAGCTTTTGAGCCAGAGAACTGGAAATATCTCTGCCAAGCTTTTTTTCCATATATGACTAAGAAACTAAGAGCCAGAAAGAACGTGTCTGAGGCCTCAGAACTAGGTAGGATTTGCACATTTGAGGTACTCAGTACTAGCCTAGTTCATGAGCCTTCCTTTACCTGAGGAATCAGATCTCCATAATTTACAACTCTGGTCCTCAGGTCCAAAAAGACTCATTCAAGACGTGAAACGGTGATGTGTCTTTCTGTTGCCTTTCTTCTTAGTCCTATCACACCTAAGATTCACAAAACAGAATTTCCTCAACAATTTATTACACAGTCACACTATTAGAATGGACGTGAAAGATGATCTGCTAAAGCCACGCATAACAGAAGACCTATTTCTTTTCTTCAAGACTGTACACTTACATTCTGCCTTGAAAAGCATCCTAGGCATGTTGGAAATGTAATGGACAGGACTTTGGAGGATAGTTTTAGAAGGGTGTACTGTGCATTTTTCTTTATACTTCCTAAGCAACCTCTCAAAGAAGACCCTACTTCTCATCCAAATAGGCTTTTGGGTTTGTTTTCTTCTGGGAAAGTATGAACTGTGTTATTTCTGTGAGTGATGCCTGGTCATTAGATTTTTTAATGAACTCATTTTAAGTGTATGGTTTGAAATATTTTTACAAATGTTTACACTTGTGTAGCTACCATCATGATTAATATGTAGACCATTTCCATCACTCACAATGTTCACTCATAACTCTTTGCATTGCATCCCTTTCCCCACCCACAATCTTAGGCAAGAACTTATCTGCCTTCTGTCACCATTCACTAGTTTACCAGCTCTAAAGCTTCATAGGAATGGAATTATACAGTATTACTCTTTTGTGCCTGGCTTTTTTCACTCAGCACAATGTTTTTAAGATTCATTTGTGTTGTTGCTAATATAGGTTCCTTTATAATGATAATCAGTACTTCACATATGAACACATAACATACTCTGTTTACACGTTCACTGACTAAAAACATTTGGGGTCTCCTCTCTTTTTATTATAAATAAAGCTGATTTGAATATTTGCATAGGAGTCATTTTGTGGACCTATATTATGATTTGTTTTGGGTAAATACCTAGGAGCTCATTTGTTGGGATGTATAGTTACATGTAAACTGACTGTATTCTTTTTAAAAACCAAAACCTTCTAAACTGCTTCCCAAAATGAATGTACTATTTTACAATCCCACCATACTGGCCAACGCTTTGCACTGCCACTTTTTAAAAAACTTAGTTTATTCAGTGTGATCTCATTGCGGCTTTAATTTGTATTTCTCTGGTAATTAACTTTACATGTGCTTGTTGGCTATTCATAGATATTCTTTTAGATATCTCTATTCATTTTTTTTGTTATTTTATTGAGTTTTTGTCTTCTTCTAATTGAATTATATGTATTCTGTCCATGTTTTGGATATGAGTGCTTTATCAGACACATATATTTTGAATAGTACCAGTGTATGATTTCATTTTATTAACCATGTTGCTTAAAGAACAAATTATAATTGAGTTTTTAACTTATAATTCCAATACTTAAGATTCTCTCCAATTTCCTTGCTTTATCACATTAAACCAGCAATAAAATGTTAAATAGAAGTGATGGGAATAAATATGTTTGCCTAATTCCTGTATTTGAAAAAATTGTTTTGATTATATCCAATGTGTTAAATTCATTGGTATGAAGTTAGTCATAATATTTTCTTATCTTTTAAATATTAAAATGATCCATAGCTTTATGATACTGGTAATTTGTATCTTCTGTCCTATCTTCTAGTTAGAGTTTTATCAATTTTCTTAACTTTTCCAAAAGAAGTTAAAAATTTATTAACTAAATTGATTATTTCAAAGGACCAGCTATTGGTGACTCAGATTTTCTTTTTTTAAAATATATTCCATTTATTCATTCTTTCTACTGTCTGTATCAATTCATTCCTGAACCACGTTAGGTCTAAGTTGCTCTTTTTTAGATTTTTAAGGTAAATGTTTAGAGGATGGATTTTAGATCTTTTGATTTAGCATAAGCATTTAAAGCTTTCAACTTCCTTGAAATAGTTTTGTAGCTCCATCACACAATTTTGATGTTATGATTTTATTATCATTGATCAAATATTTCCTAATTTTTCCTGTGATTTCTACTGTGAAGTACGGGTTATTTGGAAATATATTAAACTTCCAAATACTCAGGAATTACTCAGAAATGCTTTCCAGAATAAGGCAAGTTATGAATTAAATTCAATTGAAAAAACTAATAGAGTATCAATCTATCTTTCCAGACCCATTGTCTCATGTATCCTCCTCAAGCGCTCAAAGTTAAGGCCAACCCATACTGAGGTTGTTTCTAGCCCATCCTATTTATCTGAGCCTATTATTTCTACCTCTTGGACTACGTTGTGTCTCAGGCCCCCTTCATTTCTTCCTACTAAAGTCCTTCATAGGATGATAGATCCAGTTAAAAATACTTTTCTTTAAAAAACACAACAAAAACAATACACACACACACACACACACACACACACACATCTTAGAGGGATTTGCTCATTCTTTTGTCCATTTTTCCCCATCATATCATACTTACTTCTTCATAAGCTTAACTCCTGGTACACAGAGGTACTTTGAACTAAATGAAACAAAATTGTTAAAGCAAATAACATACGCTTTAAAGTCTACCTTTTGTTAATAGATATACATTCACTTTATCATAATTTTCTTGAACATAAAATCACTTAATATTTGTTTTCTAAGAGTCCCTTTCTTTTTTTAAAACCTGTGGGGGTGGTGAGAGAAGAGACTCTCTTGTTTGCTTTGGCAATATTCAGATTAAGCCATCTCTAAGAATTAAATCATCAGAAAGTTACAAAAGCATTCAAGCTTATATTGTGGGCAATAGGCTACTGTTTAATTTGCAATTACATGCACAATTTAGAAACCACTTTAAGATAATTCAGCCTCTGGAGTATTGCTAACATATTAGCTATTATAAAACACATTGAAGGGGGAGAAAAGATCATATGGAATAAGGTGATAGGAAGTAAGGAATATTAAACTTAGGGTGTTAGTCTCCCAAATTGAGAAAAGTAATCTGTTCCATAATTGTGAAACATACTGATAAAGTGTTTATTCCCCAGTGTTAAGCTTCTTTATGTGAAGAATTTGCAATTAAAACTGAAATGCAGTCAAGCTTGGCAGACATCAAGTGTATTATGCTTTACTATATATCAACCAAGGAATCTAAAACAAAAAAACACACTAGTCTTTTCTGTTTCTGATAATACAGTTTACTTATTCACACTGTGTTTATTAGAACCAGCAACCTTTTAACAAAAGCATAGTAAGTGTCTATGGCAATGGGCATGCAGCTATGGAATGTGAACATGGTAAACACAGTAACTTATTTCTTAGAAAAACACATGCAGAAGATGTAGGTTAAAGTGCAAAAATAGTTCTCAAATTTTGAGAAAAATATGTAATTTCTTGAACATTTCAGTCAAAGTGATGATACAATTTCCTACTGTCCAGGAAAATGCCTTCTGCCTTCCTGGTCTAAAATATTCACTAACAAGAGATATTTGACAATATGATTTTTCTTTATTTGCACAAACAGTAGCAAGGCCTAAAAGAAAAGCACAAAATCTAAGTCCCAATAACAACATCAAATAGCATGCCAGAAACCCTTAAGTGTAATCAAGAAAGCTTTATTTTCCAAAATAATTTTTAAAGTATACAAAGAATACACATTAAAACGACACCATCTGGAACACCTTCTGTTTAGAGCTTTTTAGAGCAAAAATGCTCTGTGTGTGGAAAATATTATTGCAATATTTTTCTGTCTAAAGACACTCATGCTATGCATATAGAGAAAATGACCATGAAGATTAAAATATCTATCTAAATAGTGACTATATACAGGGGATAATTATCAATTTATAAACATTTCCAGTTTAGGGGATTCTTTCTCCTCCTTGCTTTTAAAAACCATTAATGTTTTTCAGCATTTTAATCAAAGGTAGATAAGAACAGGAAAAATATGTGAAATTAACTCATTAAATTTATGTATGATTTACATTTCTGGCTCAAGCTGCTACTAGCAAAAATTAAAGGTTCAAGCTTACAGCTGGTTGGTTTTTTTTTCTTTCAACTACTCACACTATCTCTACAGGCCATCAGTATAAATAATTGGAAGTTGTTTTACTTCCAGAAGCCACAATTTTATCTGTCACTGACAAGTCTAACAGAATCTACCATTGCTGACAGTCATCATTTCCCAAAGGGCTAATAGATCAAAAGGGAGATGAAAACAAGGGTGGTACAATGAAATTTTCTCATTTTGGCATGGTACTGAAACAGCTTTTCAACAATCACAGCCATAATTAACTAGTTATGTTTGAGTACTGGGCGAGAAGTGCATAGTCTCTATCTTGGCAAATGATACTATCATTCACAGAATCACCCAGGCCAGGAGCTCAAGGGTCGTCACTCTTATCTCCCAGTTCACAAAGCAATTGAAAATTGACTGGTATCTTTCTCAACATCCCACTACCACATGGAGAAAACTATCAACATCCAAAATCATCCATCAATTCTTCTTTTCTTACTTTTGCAGTTGAGGGATCTTGCTCTCTTGCTTGTACTCTCTCTTAGACCTTCAATCCCTCCCATTTTATGTTTCTTTTCC
The DNA here is from genome assembly GCF_000951045.1 of Mandrillus leucophaeus. Classification (NCBI taxonomy): domain Eukaryota; kingdom Metazoa; phylum Chordata; class Mammalia; order Primates; family Cercopithecidae; genus Mandrillus; species Mandrillus leucophaeus. Next base: position 1,264,845 of record NW_012108519.1, on the reverse strand, counting down.
ATCAAAATTTATACGTGTACAAGTTCAAGCCATCTGAAAACAAACTGCACATATATGCCCTTTCTGGGTCAAATCCCTTACCTAGTTAATCCTATGAACCTCCCTCCAGACATCTTGACAAAGTGACCTCACCAGCTATCTCACTTTACTAAGTTCCCATTCTTAATCTGATCTAGTACCTGCCTGTTCACTTCTGCTCTGCCCCAAGTCACCAGATGGACTCCAAATCATTTATCTCATGGAGTGTTTATTCTCACTGGGCATGTCCTTGTATCAGCACTTGACATTTTTAACTGATCCTTCCTTTTTGAGACACTCTCTTCCTGGGCTTTACAACACTTTGTACTCTCTCTTAGTTTCTGGCCTCACTCTCTGAGTAAACAAGCAGCTACTACTGCCTGACAAATTCCCCTAAAAATGATGTATAGTCATCAAAGCTCCAACATAGGATTTCTTCCTCTCTCCTTCCATAGAATCACCCTAAGTAATTTCACCTTCTTCCTTCTTCACACTGATAACTCCAATATCTGTATTTCCAACCTCTTAATCTTTTCATGAATATCTTATCCATAAAAATAACTTTCTCCCATCAATTTATTCTTAGATGACTTATAAGAAATCTCATGCTCAACATGTCTTAAACTCATTATCTCCCAGGCTCTCTCCCAAACCTGCTCCTTTTTCCATCATTCCCTATATGATGTCTATGTAGTCACAGAATACACACACATATGTTTATATGTCTATGTAAATAAGTAGATACATAAATATGAGACCCTGTTTTGCACCATACAGGGTGCTGTGCCTGCCACGTATGTATGGTCTTTGCTCTGTCAGGGTTCATAACCTCATGTTCTTGTCATCTACTGTGCAGATTCTTTACTTTTATGCATGATGTTGACCTCCCTTCTCTCTACTTCATTTTCAATTAGGTAGGAATTGTATGGACATGTTTTCTAACAATTTTATAAAAATGTTTTCTAGTAAACATTTTTATTTTTCTAATAAATGCTTAAATTTTGAATTCTAGTAACTCATAGTGTCTATCCAGACTCTATGGTTTATTTAAATCCTGAGAAATATCTTTACAAAGATATTGGTAAATGAATATTGAACACTTTTTTAAAAAAAAATTTAAGTTACACAATGACCTTAACTTTAAAATGAACCATTCTCCTCAATATCATATAGGCAAAAGAAGGCTATTTAAGTACTTAAAATGGGGCTTGGCACATGGTAACTGCCCCACTGTCATCATTGTTACTATCAGATGATATTGATTTGGAGTAAAAAGGAAAAGCAAGTAAACCAAAGACAGAAGTATGTGATAATATAGGTGCATTTAAGTGGTGGGTATGGTACATTAGAAATGCGAAGAGATTTAAGGAAAATAACTTGGTTATATTTATCCTCACGTTTCTCCCACTCCTATTACTCTTCACTTTCATAAAAATACTTTCAACATAACTTGTTAGTAACACATGTAGACAAAAACTTTCAATTACCAAAAATGTTACTAAGTGTCTGTGACCATTATTTTGGAATTCATTAGTCTTCTACTTTTCCATGAACTCAAAAATAATATTACAAATGAATTTCATCTCCTGATTTCTACAGTACAGGGTAAGATCAAAACGTACAAAATAACAAAACATTTAGTCCTCTGGCTTCCATATCTTGCATTTGTGAGGGGGTGGACTGTGTGCAGTAAGCACTAAATAGAATTTCATCAAACTAAATCATTCTAATCCATGTTTGCTACATTTTAATTCAAACCTATGTACCACTGGTCAAATCCTTCATAGATTAAAAAAATGGTACAAAAATACTTTGGCTATAATAACCTGAAAAAATGAAAAGGATAAACACATTTGCCAAGCTGATGCTTGCCTATCTGTTTGAACATAAGCTCTGAGGGGTCAGACACCAAGTTTATGTTGTTTACCTTTTTTATTTTCCTGCCATGGAAGTGGCAGTCAGTAAGCATTCCATAAATATTAATAAATGACTGTAAAACTGCATTTATGCTAGTATTTTAATGTCAAATCCTATCTATACCTAATAATTCCTCATTATTTCTGGACAAAAAATTAACAATACTCTGACAGTACAGTGAAATCATCATCTGGTACCAAAAATAAGAATATAAAGTATCATTAACCATAATAATCCAAGAAATAAGTAAAAATGCAAAGTCCTAATTATGCCTAGAAGTTAACAAACACAATCTGACATAAATATCTAATCAGTAATATTCTTGCTGTATAAAGCTCTTGATGTCGTCCTGCGAAGTTGAAGGAAAGGCAGGTTCCGAAAACCATTGAAAGTCATTATCCTTGTCACAGCAATAAAAATAATCAAATGAAGGCTTATTTAGCTATATTTTAATATTGCAGTTAAACTTTGAACAACGTAAGATTGAACTGCACAGATTCCTTCATACAGATTTTTCTTTTGTCTCTGCCACCCCCCGAGACAGCATGATCAACCCCTCCTCAGCCTACACATATAAAGACACTGATGAATACTTTCATGATGATCTAATTCCACTTAATGAGTAGTAAATATGTTTTATCCTATGATTTTAATAGCGTTTTCTTTTCTCTAGCTCACTTTTTTGTAAGAATACAAATAATCTTGCACTATTATAAAGCAAACCATACTGAACCAGTATAATTAAGAGTTTTTTTTTTTTTTTCTAAAGCAAATTACAAGAAGCCAAGGGGAAAAAATACCTAATTTGTTGAAGAAGAAAGGCAGTTTGAAGATTTTCCAAAGAACTACAAATAGAACTACCATTCGATCCAGCAATCCCTCTACTAGGTATCTATCCAAAGGAAAAAAAAAATGGTTCTACCAAAAAGACACCTGAACCCATATGTTTATCACAGCACTATTCACAAGAGTAAAGATGTGGAATCAACTCAAGTACCGATCAGTGGTTGACAGGCTAAGGAAAATGTGGTCATATATACCATGGAATACTACATAGCCATAAAAAAGGAATGAAGTCAAGTCCTTTGCAGCAACATGGATGCAGCTGAAGGTCCTTATCCTAAGTGAATTAACACAGAAACAGAAAATCAAATACTGCATGTGGTCACTTATAAGTGTGAGATAAATAATGAGTATATACGGAAATAGAGATGGAAATAATAGACACTGAGGACTCCAAAAGTGGGGACCGAAGGGGGCAAGGGCTGAAAAACTACCTATTGGGTACTATGGTCACTACTTGGGTGATGGGCTCAATAGAAGCCCAAACCCTAGCACTACACAATATATCCATGTAACAAACCTGCACATATGTAGATATGTGCCCCTTGAATCCAAAATTAAAAATAAAAGAAATTGTCTTCCTAATTGCTCTGGTATGTCCCCGGCTGCTCCTTCCCAGGCTTCTTTGCTTGATTATCTCCTCTTCTAGACCTTTACATATTGGAGGACCTCCGGCTATATCTTCAACTCTCTTTTCTATCCACACTCTCTACTAAGTGAACCTGTCCAGTTCCTTAGCAAAATAGCATGAGCACAGTGGTGACTCCCAAATTTATATCTCCAGATATAACCTCTTCACTTAATTCTAGACATGCATATTCAACTGCTTACTCACCAGATCCACTTTGCCACCAAAGAGACATCTCCGAGTTATCATTCCCAAAACCAAATTCTTGATCTACTGTCTTAAACTTACGAATATCCTACCTCTATGCTCCAAGTATTTGTTCTCTCAAAAAACAGCACCATAATTCAGTAATTGCTCAGGTCAAGAATTCTGGCATCATCCTTGACTCTTACAGTTATCTAATCCATCAACAGATCCTGACACCTCTACCTTCACGATATATCCAACCACTCCTATTCTCAGATAAGCCATTGCTTTCCCAGCCAGCATCCTCACTAAACACCCACTTTCACTTTCATCCCCCAGAAGCTTGTTCATCTGGAGTCAGAGTAATCCAGTAAAAACATAAATCAGACCATTCTACTTCCCAGCTCTCAGACTGAGCAGCTTCCCATCATAATTTGATTAAATTTCAAATCTTTACACATCATGACTGATAAGGTCCTATATGATAAGGTTGTGGGTATCTCTGAAATCGTTTCTTCCCACTCTCTCTTTCATTCAAATATTCCCAGCCACCACAGCTTCCTTGCAGAACTTGGACATGCCAAGTACAACACACTCTTAGAGTCTTCAAATACCCTTGGCCCTACACCTGAAATACTCTATCTGGATTACTGCAAAGTTTACTTTTTCACTTTATGAAGATCTTTCATCCAATATTTCTTCTCTTAGCTAGCAAACACAGATACTATCCCATCAGACTATTTTTATATTACTTATTTTTCTGCGTAGAATTTAAAATTGATGGACAGAACAGCATATAATTATTTTTGTCTGCTTACACTGTTTTCCCTAATAGTATACATGTTTCATGATGGTAGGGACTAGTCTGTTTTATTCATCATGATATCACCAATACCTTTAACAGTCCCTGATGCACAGTAGATGCTTACTAGTTACTGAAAAAACTGAATAAATTCAAGAGATCAAATTTTAGCTATGCGTGACCCATACGCTATAGATAATTCAGAATACAATTTATAGTCATCATATTCTTACCAGGAAGATACATTTATAATTACCAAACTGCTTTCCAAATACTTAAATGTAAATGTCACAGAGGAATCTAGGTCTATAGAAAACTATACAATAATTGATCACAATAAGTCTGTCATAAAAATTATAAAAATATGTAAATATCATTGGTATAGTCTTTCCAAAGACTATATAGTATATATATGTATGTTTATATGATTCAGAAAATTTCAACAGGTTTTAAAATATTATTTTCTCCCTCAAGATAATAACAACAAAACAATCCCACTGCCCAGAGTTGTTGAGACAAAGAACAAAAAGCAAAAAGGCACTTACCTCCCTTTTTCTACCAAGAGTAAGACATCCAGTTTTTCCCCATTTTGAACCATTGTGCTGATTGCTGAAGGGAGAACAAAAAGCAAAAACTTATTTTTTTTAAAACCCTACAATAAACATCCATGAAGACACAAATATTAATACTGCTTAGTCATAAGTTTGGGAGTGAGCCATCAAGATTTTACTAAAGGCTACCACTATTGTATGCAACAAAGAAAAGTGTTCCAAAGATAAGGGAGGAAAAAAACTCTTACTTAGCTCCTGCAGTCTTCTTAAGTGCATTCTATCTCCCTGAACTTCTTGCATTTGAAGGCAAAAATGCAAACTGGATTTGTCCATAGCAAACCAGCCTTTTCTCCACTGATCCAGGGCATGGCAGTCTTTGTAGAAGAGTTGACCAATCAAATCATAGTCAGCTTCTGTTAAGTTTTCAGCAAATAAGGGAACAAAATGCTGTTAAAACAAATACAAAAAAGTAATAAAGACAGTGAAAATAGGAAATCCCTTCCCTATCTAGAGATATGAGAGAAGGTAGACAAATTATCTTAGTTTTTCTATTTTAAAGATTCAAAGGTAACACCAAATTCAAAACAATTTAACTTGCTATCAGTCTTAAAACTGAACAACTATAATGTATTTTCAAATGGCAGCATCTTAAACCACATGTCTTGCAACAGAGTTGAAACCGCAAGACATTCTCTTGAGTGATTTGTAGAACTTTTCAAAATGTCAACCTTCAGCATTTTTCTCCATGTATATATTTTCCTGAATCTGCTCCTTTCTCCTTTGTGTATACCTTGAATAAAATATCTACCTATAAAAAGACACACACAGAAATGACTTTACAATATTGAGAATATCCTAACCATCAAAAACATGGCCTTAATTTGAATAATTATTTCTCCAAATTTTACTTTAATTTCTTCCCTGCTTAAGGGTCCTGAAGGTAGCTACTTCTTTTGACAACTTTCTTTGAAAATCTAATGAAGTATGAACTTCATTCCTATAATCTTATATGAAACTTTCATGGACCCCTGAAGCTCAAACGCAGACTCCCAGTTCAGAATCTTGTCTGGATTTAGAGCAATAACATAATATTTAAATACCTTGGCTATTGCCTCTGTCCATTTTCTTTGAGCTTGAGATGTTTCAGCTCCAAATAAAAACACACGTTCTGAGGGTAGGTAGATCTCAAAGATAAAGATGGGCCTAAAACATGCACAAATAAAAAGATACTACCAGTTACGTTTGGCTCCTAAGAAAACAAACAGCACACAGGTCAAGTTTTTAATTAAATGCCTTTTAAAATAAAGTAATGCTGTGAAATCATCCTATCAGATTCTGTTAATGGTTTGCATTTTATTCAGATGAGGTAAATGGAACACACTGGACTGGACAAAAGGAATATTTTGTATAATCACTTAATCATTCTATTGTGTAACTTTGTTTACGCCCTGGACACTCATCAGTTGACTGATGTAGCAAAGGGCTCTCCTTGGTCTGGTCTTCCCTCTCTCACCACTCCTTCTTGATTTACTCTGACCAACTGTTCAAAGCAAACATTTCCCAAACAGTTTTTAATACTCTTCTTGTCTAATTTCCAATAGGCCCAGTCATACAGCAGGTTCCCTCCAGAACACAAACACATGAAGCATTAACACTCTCTTACAGTTTTCGTAAGAAAGATAAATGTTCCTTTCATCATCTCAACTTACCCCAAATTTCTAACTCTTACTATAGATAACATTAAAGCAACATACCATGCTCTGAATTCTTTCCTGAGTTCCTCATTCACAACTCCATTTATTTCTTAGCACACGCTAAGTATGTGTGCTACTGTTACCTAAAAATCTCAAAATACCCTATGCCAAAGTCATCTTCCTTTCTCCTCTTTTCCATCCCAAGCCTGCTGTATCTCCTTCACGTCCTAATTTAGAAGCATCACAATCAACCTCATCACAACAAGCTCAAAACCCTTGAGTGTAACTTATTCTTCCACTTAACATCAACTCTTCGTCCAGTCAGTCTTTTAATCTTATCAGTTCACTCTCTTCCTCTAGTTAAATTCTCAACAATTACAGTCTCTCTTCCTCCAATCTCCTTACCACTTCTTCCAGCTCTCTTCCTAAAATATGTCTATATAACTCTTCAGTGCCTACATTATTGAGGTCATACTCTCCAATGTGCTATTTGAGGCAATTCAGCAAGAATATTATGGCAACAATTATTTTTTAACCGCATCTCATTGTAGATACTTTCTCTTTGCATATCTACTTGTATTAGTATATGTTATCAAGAATATTTTATTTTTAACATATTAATATACTGACATAAACTAGTATTAATTATATTTGTTATATTTCATTTACTAATTAGTAATTTAATATATAGAATCCACTTATTTTAACATTCCATAAGTCATATTACATTGAATAATCATTTAGGGTAAAACACTATTAAGATTAAAACAAAAGTCAATTAGTAATCAGTTTTGTTCACATCATAAATCAAATCAGATTTACTAGAAAACAAGTCATCTCAATTAGTCATCATAAAATAAAGGTAATATGTTCAATGTAGTTTTATGTAAATAAGAGCTTTGCAAATCTCTTCCCTTTCTCATATAAAAATCTTATTTAAAATCTATGCTCCTATAAAACTGAATTTTTTCAGATTTTAATGTCAATGTTTTTCATTAATTACATCAAAAAACATGATAAGATACTTTCACACCAAAGATCTTAGGGGCCTGCTTTTAAAGTCTTCACGGAGATTTATTTAAACTATAGTATAGGTGAGTCAAATATATTACATAAATAATGCTTAATCTATTCATTGTGACTTTTTCTGATCATTAAATTAACAAATATATCTTTAAGAAATTTAGCATTTCAATATACTATTAAATAGTTTATTTTAATGTGAATATATCGTCACAGAATATTCTTCTTTCTTATCTGTTTTAATTATGATACTCATTAAATGGATAAATGAATTTTACCACTAGTACACTATTTTAAATAATAAGTAAAAAAATTAAATGACTACAATGGTCATAAATGATATGCTATACATTTACATAAGATTTGGCCAGGCACAGCGGCTCACACTTGTAATCCCAGTACTTTGGGAGGTCAAGATGGGCAGATCACTTGAGGTCAGGAGTTTGAGACCAGCCTGATCAATATGGTGTAACCCCATCTCTACTAAAAATATAAAAATTAACTAGGTGTGGTGGCATGTGCAATCTCAGTTACTCAGGAGGCTGAGACATGAGAATCATTTGAACCCAGGAGGCGGAGGTTGCAGTGAGCCGAGATCACGCCACTGCACTCCAGTCTGGGTGACAGAGTGAGACTCCATCTCAAAAAAAAAAATACATAAAGATTTGATTCAAACATGCTAGCACTTCATATTACCTACTGTAAATATTTTAGTTTTCCTGCTTTATAGTGAATTCCCAAAAGAAATTTCCAAAAGTGCAAGGTAAGTAAGCTTCAAAAACCATTCAACCCTTCTATTAGAAGCAACTAAAGAACTAAAATAACAAAACTCTCATTAGCCGGTATAATTATCTGAAAATACATTTTATCCCCTAATTGTGTAAAGATAGACTTACCCAGTATTTAAATAGAAGTCCTCTTTGTGTATAGCCAGGCAGATAACTTCATTGATATTAATGGTGCCATTAGGTGTGGTAGACTTATCACTTTCATAGTAACTCAAGAAGCCTCCTTCCAAAACACACCATTTTTTATTTGTCTCTAAGAATTTGAAACAAAACAAATAACAAATTGAGCTAATCACGAATCTAATTTTAAAAACAAATACATGCTTCTAAATAATGGTTGGATGCAAGTAAATACATTTATTAATTGCCTATTTCACATAAAGTATATGACATTGCTGCGTGGGATATAAAGTTGTCATATTCTCTGCTCTCCAAAGAATTTACAATCTAGTAGCAAGGAATGTATAAAACAAAAATGGCTGTGACATTGATGACCAGAGAAGGCAGAGCCATAAAGAGGTTGTTGAAAAACAACTCTGAAGCTGCAGAGAATGAAATGTCTGTACAGAGTATTAAAAGGAAAAAAAAAATGTAGCATAAAAAGTGAGACTGCAGCTTATGGTAGGTATGCAAAAGAAGAAGGGTCAGAATCTGCAGGGCCCTTAATGCTTGTTCAGAAGATTTCAAATTCATCTTATACGGAAGTCAGCACACTACCACCTGCAGGCTAAATCAGACCATCACCTAAAATATAGATTTGATCTACAGACACTAAGACTACTAAGGTCTATATATTTGATATAATGAAGAAAGTCTATATATTAGATAATTTCTGAAGTTGGATTACTGTTCTGTGGTTACTTTAGGGTATTATTTATAAATGCCCTTCTTCTAAAGAAATACATACTGAACTACTAAAGGTAAAGAGGTGTCATGTCTGCAACTTACTTTTAAGTGTGCATATAAAGAAAGTATGAGATAAATATGTACCTGTATATACATACATGATACATATGTATGTGTATTACACATAGGCATATATACACACATACACAGAAAGAAAAATACAGCAAATGTAAAATGTTAATAATTGATACATCTGGGCAAAAGGTATATGAGAATTATTTGCACTATTCTTAGAACTTTTCTGTAAGTCTCAAATTATTAGTCAAACTAATTTAAAAGCTTAAGAATATATTAAACTAATTTCAAATTTTTCCTTTAGCATATGATCAGAATCTTAGGTGGGTGTGGGGGTGACATGAAAGAAAACAAGACAATGTATTTGGCTTCAAAAAACAATTACAAGGAGTAACAATCAAAATGGTGACACCTAAAGAGCTAGATAGGACACAGTACTCTGAAAATGAATTACCAAATGGGAAGTCCAATCATAACTGGCAGAAGCAAATAGCATAAACGAATCTTTTATGGGCACTGGAAAAGAAAACTAACAGAGACCAAAGCAATTCCTGGTCAAAGTGATATATAATTCCAGGGCCCTCAAATCCTGAGTCACAGTGTACGTCCTGCACAGTTAAAAATCGTGAAAAGCCACAATTTTTAAATGAACATTCATTGTGAGTTTCTAAAATATAAGAAAAGATAAAGTCAAAATACTAATCAAAGGGAGTTTGGAAGTAATTTCAAAGCAATGCACTCAGATGTCTAGAAGAATCCTCATAAGAGAATAAATAAAAAATGCACAATTATTCAGTGCATAGTTAATCACTGTCATAGATTAGGAGATCCACCCCTGTTCTCAGGCAGCTTGCAATCCAATGAAAGGGGAGACGCGTTCAAAATGATAACCAGCAGGTTGTCTCTTTAGTAGATTAGAAGCATTCAAGGAGGTAAGCCACCCCTCATATTGAAGTGATTAAAAAAAAAAAAAAACTGCAAAGAAAAAAAAGTCTATAAAATAATCCCTCATAATTTAGGAGGCATGTTTCTAAAGTAGCAAAAAAAGCATTCAGAGCCACAATCCTTCCATAGCATCAGGAAAGAACAGTAGGAAGAAAGTCATAGAAAGGTCAAACTGCAGAAACCCTATGTGCCCAGAGAATCAGATTACATGTGAAGTTGGGAAATGGGAAACAAGATTGCAGGTTCACGGCAGAGGCCAGACCCCAACAGTCTCACTTGACAGGTGTTCAGGAGTTTGTGCCTCTCTCACTTAGACAAGTGGGAGCCATTCCAAGGTCTTAAACAAACAGTGCCAAATGAATTAAGCATAACATAAATGTGACTGCAGAATCTCATTATGTAAATTCTAATGGGAAACAAATGACACATCTCTTTAAAATGGTATGTACAAACTCATTTTCAGTTAGAATTATAAGCTTGAGGAGAGTTAGTCCTGTAGCTTTCTCATTTCTGTAACCATTTCTTAGCTTTATTTTTGTAAGTGAAATGGGCTAGAAGTCAGACAAGGCAGGCACACATATTGTCTTTGAGGATTTATAATAATGAAGCTGTGGCAGGAAATCGTGACATTCCCATTGATATGGGAAGCAATGAAAAGGTTCAGCAAGATTATGTTGTATGATGCTGGTCTGCCTGGCTAATTTAGATATTCACTCCTAAATCTGACTTTGAGAAATGTCAGTACCCTCCTTGAAACCCTCTTTGCTCCACAAGTCATTTTAATTGTTAAAGGAAGCTGTTTACCAACATAAAACTGTGACCACAGAATGAATGACACTCAGGCCTCAGCTGTTCCATAAATAGGAGCTTATAGGATGCAAGTAAATTTAGTGGACTGGCAAGAGGGGTTATTCATTCTTTCTATTCAATCTTCATGTTGAGATCAGTGAAGAAAAACATTACTACAGGATTTACCCAAGCACAGGTAAAGAATTCCCCAGAGGTGACCAACTGAAATGCTACCATGGAATGATAGACATAATATAGTTGGATACCGTAAATGTCGGCTACAGCCCACAGGACAACATACCTAAACTCAAAGGCTAACTGGAAGTCAGGGGCAACTGTGCTTAAACATAAGCTCTTCAGTGCTCCTCTTCATCATCATCATCATATTTATGTGCCATGCACTGTTCTACACATTTTACATGCTTTAACTCATTGAATCCTCAGAACAACCCAGTTATGTCAGTTATATTATGCCCCTTCCTTGTACCTTTTTCACTGGCACATAACAGGTTAATCGACATTCCTGAGGTCACATTAAGTACTTAGCATCAGAGTTGGGGAAGGAACCCCAGGCAATTGGGTTCTGAAAGTTGCTGTTTTAACCTCACTGGCAGGTGGGTTCTGGAAGCCGCCCTCTTAGCGCCTGCACACAGTTACTCACTGTATCTGTTAAATGCTTGAACTATATACATTCATCTCAAAAATGTATTAGGGTAAAGAAGTCATACCTTCTAATACATATGTATACAATACATCTGAGGTAGTTAAGGCAAAACTGTTATTTTTTTGAAACTATGAATTTGTTTCATGATGAGAAATTTCCTAAATTAATAGTATTCAACACCCACTACGAACAGTAATATATGTTAGTAATCTTTTTCATTTAAAAGACATGTGTTTTAGCCTTGGAAAAACATGTTTAAGCTATACAATCTAGGCTTTCACAGAACAAAAGATCTTCAAAATTCCTCAATGTTAATCCACAAAGTTAAATATAAACAGACAGAAATATAATTTCTAGTAATCCAAAACAACCACTTTCTTTTTAAAAATCGAATACTGTGTAAACAAATCAAGGTAAGATATCAAGGGAAAAAATATGGTCGAGGTGGGAAAAGGGAAAACAAAATCAGGATGCTATTATTCAACTCTGTGCTTAGGCTCAACAAAAGCAATCCATCTTTCTTTTCATGAACACTAAACTGAAAAGGAAAAAAAAAAAAGAAAAATACAGATCAGTCTTCATAACCAGAGGCTAGAAAAACTTCAAATCTTGAAAACCTGAACTGACAATTTGAAGCCTCTGAAACTCTGGAACTGCATGCATTTTATTCCCAGACTTTTGTCTCTGTTTTTAATCATTTTGTTCTATGGCTGTCCTGACAAGTGCTGATGGAGTGGTAGCATCCAAGTGCTTGCTTTCAGAGGCAAAGGTGACAACCACACTTTAATCTCTAAATCTTTCCAAATAATTCATTTTTTTCATAAATCTGATGTTCAACAGAAACAACACTATTGCACAAACTTCAAGGGAGAAAAAGAAACAAATACAGAAGTTTTTCTGGATAGTTCAACTTTTCCTGTTCATTTGCAAGTAGGGGCTTTCTGCACAAAATATGCTTTGTGCCAGCAATTATATCTTTTTATCCACAGATCAAAACCAAATTATTGATATATGAGTCATCCATTTACACTAGTGGTAACTTTCCTAAAAAATGATTCTTCTATCATTCCACAAATATTTATCATGTCCTACCATGTGCTGACACTGTTTTGGGTATCAAAGATTTGATAATCCTTGACAAGCTAGAAAAAGCTGATGCCTCATTGAGCTTTCACTTCGGGGGAAAGAGAAACAAATAAATGGAAACAGCACATCTCCATGTGATCAGTGGTAGGACGAATATACACAGCATCCTATGAACGAGAAGGGCTGGCAGTGGGTTCACACATTAGTAGGGTGTCAGAGAGGCCTCACTAACTAGGGGGAACTGAATTGATTCCTGAATAAAAAGGAACCAGACTGGGGGAAGTGCCCTCTTTGCAGAGGGAACAGCAGGTGAAAAGGACTAAAAGAGGCAGAAAAGGACTTGGCATGTTCCAGGAATAGGGAGGAAACCAGTGCAGCCAGGCAAGTAACCATGTAGAGACACAGTCTTGCTCTGTCTCCCAGGCTGCAGTGCAGTGGCACGATCTCGGCTCACTGCAAGCTCCGCCTCCCGGGTTCACGCCATTCCACTAAAAAGGTCTTTTAGGTCACAATAAAAAATAAGGTTATATTCTGGAGTGAGGAGCCACTAGACTTGAGCAATGGAATTACATGTTCAGTTTTCCAGTTTGTTTGTTGTTGTTGTTGACCTTTAGAAGACATGATCTTCCTATGTAGCCCAAGCTGCGTTCAAGCAATCCTCTTATCCCAGCCTTCTGACTACCTGGGTGATTTCCATTTTTAAAGATAATTGGCCAGGCGCAATGACTCACGCGTGTAATCCTAGCACATTGGGAGGCTGAGACAGGCAGATTACTTGAGGTCAGGAGTTCAAGACCAGCCTGGCCAACATGGTGAAATCTCTTCTCTACTAAAAATACAAAAATTAGCTGGGTGTGGCGGTGGGTGCCTATAATGTCAAATACTCAGCAGGCTGAGGCAAGAGAATTACTTGAACCCAGGAGGCAGAGGTTGCAGTGAGCGGAGATTGTGCCACTGCATTCCAGTTTGGGCGACAGAGCAAGACTCCATCTGAAAAGAGAGAGGGGAAGGAAGGAAGGGAGGAAGGGGGGGAGAGGGGAGAGGAGGGAGGGAGGAAGGAAGGAAGGAAGGAAGGAAGGAAGGAAACAAAAAAGATAAGCCTCTTTTTTGGAGACAGTTTTGAAGGGAAGCTAGGGTAAATACAGAAAGACAATTAAGGAAGGCACTGCAGCATAGGTAGGTCAGGATGGTTACTGTGGCTGGAAGGACATCAGTGGAAATGAAGAGTAGTCAACTGCTTCAAGATCTATTTTGAGTTTGAAGTGATAGAACTTGCTGGTAAATTGGATGAAAGATATTAAGACAATCAAAGAATACCCTGCCAGATTATTTTCATTAAAATCATTGCTATTGTACTATATAGAAAAAATACAGAAGCTAACTTTCATATTACCTAAAAGATAGTGTTTTAAAACGGAAAAATATCCGTAAGTTACATATATAGATAATGCACCCGTTTCTTTTTTAAAATATATTTTAACCAAAAATCCATAGTTAATATACAAAAAATGGAATTATTTAGTTACAATTGTTTATTACATCAATGTAGTACTCAAGTAAATTTAAAAACCAATCTGTTTCAAGAAAATATTAAAGAAGACTGGTAAGTTTACAAATATTATAACCACAATTGTCAAAAATAATATAAAGATTATTTTTAACCTGTACAATGCTTACAATATATTGAAAAGTCTTGGGAAGAAAATCTTGTGTTTCAATCCCCATTTGATCTTTATAAATCTGGTCTGAAGAGTGGGTCTGTGATATCCGAGTATTTAGAAGAAACATTCTTCTAAACTTTTTTTTAAGTATCTTAATTATTTTGATGATTGATATAGTCAATTCACAGAGTGTGCAAGAACTTTCATCTTCTGATCGCTTATCTTTTAACTACTTAGGGATAATACTGACAGTAAAAGTGGAAGACAATAAAACAAAACAACAAAAACAGTAAAATCTGACATTTATTATTGGCTAGGCTGAGTATAGGATGACAAAAACCAATTGTCGAAAGAATCAAAAACACCTAATTCAAACGATAAAAATGCTCTGCCATTCTACTGTCATCTGGCTGTCACACCTTGACCAAAGTTAAAGTGCTACTGTAACAGTGAGAACACAAATCAGGTGTAAACTTCGGCTTCATGCTGAGCTTCATTGTTCATGTGAAAATCGACGTAACATCAATGATCTTGTAGACTTTTATGAGGATTATAATTAATGTATGTAAAGTACCTAAAGCCATGCCTTACACATAATACATGCTCACTCACTATAGGACAGCTATTCTTTTCAGGAAAATCTAATAATGTATAGTTAATCTCAATATAATTCTGCTTCAGGATATATTACATGTTTTTTTTATATATATATATATATGGAAATAAAGCTTTTATATTGAAATAAGAACTGCAAATTACATATATGAGGATTAACACTCTACAGTGAGTTTGTCATTCT
>NW_012108519.1:1248473-1249480 GCF_000951045.1 Mandrillus leucophaeus | reverse complement strand
TTTATTCCCAGACTTTTGTCTCTGTTTTTAATCATTTTGTTCTATGGCTGTCCTGACAAGTGCTGATGGAGTGGTAGCATCCAAGTGCTTGCTTTCAGAGGCAAAGGTGACAACCACACTTTAATCTCTAAATCTTTCCAAATAATTCATTTTTTTCATAAATCTGATGTTCAACAGAAACAACACTATTGCACAAACTTCAAGGGAGAAAAAGAAACAAATACAGAAGTTTTTCTGGATAGTTCAACTTTTCCTGTTCATTTGTAAGTAGGGGCTTTCTGCACAAAATATGCTTTGTGCCAGCAATTATATCTTTTTATCCACAGATCAAAACCAAATTATTGATATATGAGTCATCCATTTTCACTAGTGGTAACTTTCCTAAAAAATGATTCTTCTATCATTCCACAAATATTTATCATGTCCTACCATGTGCTGACACTGTTTTGGGTATCAAAGATTTGATAATCCTTGACAAGCTAGAAAAAGCTGATGCCTCATTGAGCTTTCACTTCGGGGGAAAGAGAAACAAATAAATGGAAACAGCACATCTCCATGTGATCAGTGGTAGGACGAATATACACAGCATCCTATGAACGAGAAGGGCTGGCAGTGGGTTCACACATTAGTAGGGTGTCAGAGAGGCCTCACTAACTAGGGGGAACTGAATTGATTCCTGAATAAAAAGGAACCAGACTGGGGGAAGTGCCCTCTTTGCAGAGGGAACAGCAGGTGAAAAGGACTAAAAGAGGCAGAAAAGGACTTGGCATGTTCCAGGAATAGGGAGGAAACCAGTGCAGCCAGGCAAGTAACCATGTAGAGACACAGTCTTGCTCTGTCTCCCAGGCTGCAGTGCAGTGGCACGATCTCGGCTCACTGCAAGCTCCGCCTCCCGGGTTCACGCCATTCCACTAAAAAGGTCTTTTAGGTCACAATAAAAAATAAGGTTATATTCTGGAGTGAGGAGCCACTAGACTTGAGCAATGGAATTACATGTTCAGTTTTCC
>NW_012108519.1:1178211-1246874 GCF_000951045.1 Mandrillus leucophaeus | reverse complement strand
ACAGTAAAATCTGACATTTATTATTGGCTAGGCTGAGTATAGGATGACAAAAACCAATTGTCGAAAGAATCAAAAACACCTAATTCAAACGATAAAAATGCTCTGCCATTCTACTGTCATCTGGCTGTCACACCTTGACCAAAGTTAAAGTGCTACTGTAACAATGAGAACACAAATCAGGTGTAAACTTCTGCTTCATGCTGAGCTTCATTGTTCATGTGAAAATCAACATAACATCAATGATCTTGCAGACTTTTATGAGGATTATAATTAATGTATGTAAAGTACCTAAAGCCATGCCTTACACATAATACATGCTCACTCACTATAGGACAGCTATTCTTTTCAGGAAAATCTAATAATGTATAGTTAATCTCAATATAATTCTGCTTCAGGATATATTACATACTTTATATATATATATATGGAAATAAAGCTTTTATATTGAAATAAGAACTGCAAATTACATATATGAGGATTAACACTCTACAGTGAGTTTGTCATTCTGTAGTTCTTTTGATTGAGTAATATAGCTGAATTATATCACCTACTGAATTAATGCTAGGCTCCGGAGCCCATCAATGGCCACCATCAATTGGCAGGTACAGCTAAATCTCTCTTACACTCTTTGTTCTAGTAAGGCAGATTGCATTATATTTTCCTGCCTATATTTCTCAGATTTGTTCCAATGTATATACATGAGCATAAGGGCTGTGTCTTAGTCATTTTTAAACTCCCAATACCTAGCATCAGTTTGACACAAGGAGTTGGAAGGATAAATGAATAAATGCCCCATTGTGACTCTGCTCAGATAATTCCCCAAACCTAGAATATGTTGTTAAATCAGATTCTCACCACTTTTTGAAATCAAGTTTAAGTTTCATTTTACTTAAACACACACACACACAGACACACACACTTTTTATCAGGAAAAAAAAAAGTGAACTTTTTGATATTACTTAGTACTCTAATTGAATATGTACTAAAAACTTGTCATTTCTTCCTATGTGTTCACATTTATCTGCATTATCTAGTGAGCCAGTTGGGGTGTCCATCCCTAAGGAAAGGGGCTGAGTTTCACCTTTTTTTTTTTTTGTCAGAATAACCTTTATAACCTGAAACAGAATTGGTTAGCCTGAAGGTAGATATCAGTGAATTCTGTTGAGAATTCACTCAGCATTCCAACCCAATGGTAAATCCCTGCTGCAGTATATGAAATAATATTTGTACCTAGAAGCATTTATAAATCCTCAAAAATATCTCTACTTGGAGATCAAATCTAACATCTCAAAAAATCAAAATCTAAACCTAATTGTTTTGATAATGGAATAAAGTTTTTATCAGATAATATCTAAAAGGAACAGAAAAAAATACCTTCAAGCAGTTTTTTCTCTGAAGAGAGTTTAGAAGCAGCAGAAGGAGCTTGATACAAAAAGTCGCAGAGGAATGTGGACTGGGAAGACTCTTGACTTAATACACCTTCGGAATGAATATCGTGTTGAGGGAAATCTAGAAAAATTAAAGAAATATCTAAAATATAAACAACTTTCCTTTTGCTTATAATACGTACATGAGTTTTGAGCTAGAAGAAAAACTACTTAAAATTTACCAAAGAATAATTATAAAGAGATATTTATTTTACTTTGCATAAAATTTGCAAATAAGCACTTAAGTCATGTTTATTATTCATATATGAAAATCGGATTTAATGTTGGTGGAAATGATTATGTGGGTTAGCTATTTTAATCTTCCATTTATAAGATTAAAGGAATATAAAAGATTGACTTCCTAAACTTTTTATTGAAATGATATAAAAAATAGTTTTAGGCCCCTCCATCTTTTGAGTAATTACATTTTTCTTCATTCTGATGGATTCTCTTATTTGAAAAATAAATAGATTTATGCTTCAGTCCTTTTACGGATATATCGGAAGAGACCAGGTTAATGAAGAGACAGTGACGAACCTGAGAATTTGTTATGGTAGAGAAATTCCATTTGCAGACTTTGCCCAGCCTTCTTGGCTAGCAGATAGGGGGTGCTATGCACGGGGTCTCCAGTGGCACACATGACATCTGCTCCACTGAACAGCAAAGCCATTGTTTCTAGAACATCTGGTTTCACTACAGCAGCACACAGAGCCTGGTCATTAAAAGAAAATACACATCTTAAGGAAAGAAAAGATTCTAGCTATTAAAATGAGTGAAAGTCTGACAATTCATGTATGGGATAAAGTCTGTATTCCTTTTATCCTAAGGCAGCTACTAATAATTATGCCATGAATTAGGCAATAAGCACAAAAGGCCTGGTTTGTGTGAATTTAAATTACAACCCAAGACCTCCAAGTCTCAATTCATTGTTTGGTTGCTATGATGTTCCTTCTAAACCTAATCCATCATACTTGCTTTGGAAGACATTTTTATGCTTACATACTATGATAATGACTGATGCGCAGAGAATCAAAATATTTCAATATAATAATGAAGTAACCATTAAGTGTTTTTCATATGAATGTTAATATATATTTTCCAATCTAATCAGGAGCTGCAGAATATTTGAATTATTAAGTGCTATGAGAAATTGAAACATGAGTGCAAAGCAAATTCAGGATCTTCCCCTCGGGGGCCGAGGATAGGAAGGAGGAAGAACAGTGAGAAAGAGGCAATAAAAAATATGATTTACTTATGTTATATATCATCTTTGTACAAACAATAGGAATTGCTAGAATTTTTTTTTCTTTTGCCTTGAAATAATAAGCTGCCTCTACATCTCTTCTCATCCTTTCTTCCCACATTATATCAGTCCTCAGACTTCACTTTACTGGATCCCCATTTGCTTCCAAATCCTCAGATTGTAGCACCATGAGTTAGCAGGAAACTTCAGTTATGGAGGAAGAATTATGCTTTTTTGACAATGAATCCTTAAGTGAAACAAGGGGGAAACCACTGAAATAATCTCACAAAAGGAAATAAAATAAATAATTTTGTCACATAGTATAAGATTTTTTACTTTTTCTCAAGAATCTTGGCACATCATTAAAAAGACATTAAAATCCATGTCTCCTGTTATGTTTAACTGAATACCTTATTTAATTCTTCTTTAGTGAGAGATGCCAAAAGGGTTTTTCTGAATTTTCCTTCTTTATATTTCTGAGTAATAAAGTTTTTTCTCTTTTCTACTGGTGAGTCCATATGTAATTCTTCATCCTTTTGAAGATTACCAGCCCAAAAGTCATTTGCTCTTTTGTTTCCAATGACAATAAAAAGCTGAATTGTCAAAAAAAAAAAAAAGAAAACCCATAATATATCAGTTCATAAAAGGTATTTGAATCTGCAGGAAACTGAATTATATTACAAATTAAAGCATAACTTAGTATAAAGTACAGGAAAACAACTGACAGACCTAACTCTTCCAGAAAAAGGAGTGAAAGCAGATACTATGATCAGTTTTGAATACAGCCTAGCCACTCTAAATAATGGAAAGAAATTAGCTTGTAAAGAATTGCAAACAACACAAATAGTAGCAAAAGTATTTTCATTCTTTGACACTCCAACTGAGACAGATTCACTTTAAATGGCCGAGTAGGTGGGCTAATGCTGTTTAAAGTGCTTGGTGGTGGAACAGGAGCTGAAAATGGACAGGACCCAGCAAAGCAGCCTCGATCACAGTTAATGACAGAGTATGGCCAAGGTAAAGAACAGTAAATTTTTCCAAATGTTCTCATTCACTCTCCTATTATTTTACCCATGCTGGGTTTAAGACACACACACACACACACACACACACATACATACACACACACACAGACACACACACACAACACACAGACACACACAGACACACACACACACAAACACACAGACACACACACACATACACACACACACAGACACACACACAGAGACACACACACAGACACACACAGACACACACAGACACACACACGCACACACGCACAGACACAAGACACACACACAGAGACACACACACACACACACACACAGTTCCAGCATAAAAAAAAAACTGGCAAACCTTTCTAAGTCCTTATTATTATTATTAAGATCATCTATACTTTTACTTTTAAAATAACTATCTCATTTAGGAAGCATTCTCAAAGAGTTGCTATTAAAAAGTCTATAAGCCTTTTTCATAATGTAATGAGAACTTTATCAAAGAGCCCTGAGAAAAATTCCTGCCACCACACCCCATGGCATACCTCTTCCCAGTCTCTGCAAACTGAACCCCTACCACAACCCCATTCAGGTTAAATAAGACTCACCTCGATGAGTTCATTGCTCCAAATGCTAGCATCCATTTTCAGACTTCTAACCTTGGAATCTTTTGGTCCCAAAGATCTATGCTGGCCTAGAGTCAAAACACAATTGCATTTCTATTTTAATTTGTATGTAAATTTATTTTACTTTGTTTTGAAAAAAAGTGTATATGTCTGTGTATGTTCGTTGCGCATCTTCTCAACTTAAAACACGCCGATACCTGCTTTCCTCAATGACAAGATGACAAGAGCACTAACAATAGTAGTGGGAATTAGACAAATCACAGCTGGCTACAATAAAAACAGCAGCAATCATCATCAGCATCTGCACTGATAAAAAAACTACACTTAAAAATATATTTATGTGCATGTGTGCATATGTACAGATACATGCATAAATATTTCCTCATTTGGTAATCAGCTAGAAATAGGCCACTGGAAACCTTTTGTAAAGCTTGCTAAAACCACATGTATGTAAATGCAGATAATATTTCTTTACTGTTACGAAAACTTGACTATTGTAAAACTAGTTACATGTCTAATAAGTGCTTAAAAATCTGACATGAATACTTTATTCAACAAGTATGTCTGGAAGAGAGTAAGAGCCCAGAATTTTATTACTGTCAATTCAATTGTGCTGTGTAAATCATCATTTAGTCATCACTGAGCAACCAGGTTATGTCAGATTATTTCAAAGCTGAGAAGGAAAAAAAGTATACAGTCCACTATCCTTGATCTTAAGGGCCCTTAGCCTAATGAACAATGAATAGTCATTCCTTTCCCTACAATAGGTAAGAGGTTCTTGTCTTTTTTTTTTTTTTTTTTTGGTAGAAACTACTTAAAGCACAAAGCCCTAGATTCCCATGGAAGAAATCTGCATAGGTTTGCATTTATAATGACTACCTACAGGCAATACAGTACCCAGAAGGTAAAAACGTAAAAGCCTGTAGGAAGAGATGAAAGGGGTTGCTGGAGTAACCCAGGCATGACAGATTCTGAGTTGAGGCAGCAGGAAAACAAAATGGAGCCGACAGATTGAGAGAGGTTGATAAGATAAAATGAATGAGACTTGGTGGGTTTGAAGGAAAGAGGAAGAGTCAAGAAGGTGTCTCAGATTTTAGGCTTTGAGAGTGCAGCGTAGACAGTATTGCTTCTGACCAAGATTGAGAAGGTATTAAAATGTGCAGTTTTATGAAAACTGCTCCATTTTTGACATGTTACATTTGAGGTGTATTTGGCAAATCTAAGTAGAGATTCTAGTAGGCATATAATCATAAGAGTTTGGTGTCCAACAGCGTGAGAATCATCTGCTTAAAAATGAGTGTGGAATTAAAGTGATAAATAACATCACTCAGCAGCAACACAGTAAAAGAGAAGTGAGCATGTAACCCAAGGGAACACATGTATCTCACAAGCATGAAAAGTAACGTGGAAAAAAAAGATTGGTAATAAGAATACACAGAGCGAATGGTATATTGGAAGCCAAGGGAGGATGGATGTCACAGAGAGACATGTTGTCAAGAGTCTCAAATAAAGAGACAATAATAAAGATAGTAAGTGACCACACCGAAATTGAGAGGTAAAATACATTGGTAAATGTGGTGAAAAGATTTTTACGGCAGTTGAGTGAAAAGGTAGCTGATTACAGAATGCTGAAGAAAACTTAGGAAGTTAAAGGAATGAAAAAAACCTATGCACACTACAACTCTTTATAACATCCTGTCTATGAAAGGAAAAGGGGACAGAGATTGACACATAGAAGGAAATGGGTAACTTTCAGAAATCCTGATGGTTTAACGAGACAAATTTGTGCAAGTTTATACAATGAAACAGAAGAAGCCATAGCTGAATACTTACATAAGAGAGTGAATAAGTGATGAAGTGGTATCCTAAGGAGGGAGGAAAGAAAGGAAGCAAAGGTAGAAAAAAGCAGCTGTGAAGAGCACAAAGGCCGTCTCTTCCAATGAAACTGGAGAGAAGAAAAAGATGGGATAAAATACAAAGTAGAAGGTGATTCACGGGCATTTTTTGTTGTGATTGATATTATTAATTAGCTGGTGAGGAAATCTTAGTTTGATGAGAAATGCAGTTGAACAGTGCTCTAGAAAAGTGTTCAGGATCTGAAGCGACTCCTGTGGCTGCACTACTCACTGCACTCTAGCTGAGGTAGGCGCTCCTCTCCAGCGTTCTCACTGAAGCCTGTATTCAACTCTAGTTCAACATTCATTCGTCTCATTATCGTGAAGGAAATGTCATGTCTTATACATGTTTTCAATTCCACACACCAGCACAGTGGTTGGCATTTGAGCTGCATTCTCTGTCTGTCTGTCTGTCTTTCTCATCTCTCTCTCTCTTTCTGTGTGTGTGTGGGGTGGGTGTGTGTGTGTGTGTGTGTGTGTATACAGACACTGAGGGAGAAGGTGGTGGGACACAGGTAGTCTAAGAGAACTGAAGTTTAGACTGTGGTTAACTTTCTCCAAAACTTCCATGATCACACACCTAAGCTGAGGTCCACTTCCTTCCACTGACTTGGGCAACTGTCTGAGCTCTCAAATACACGGAGAGGTCAGGTTGTCAGGTGTGAGGTCGCAAGAAGAAAACCAGTCATAGTACCGGTTTGTATTCATAAACATCAATAGTCTTGTGAAGTGCTTCTTTATAAAAATTCTTATTATAAGAGATACCAGATCTGGCATATGAAGTTTAGTGCTCAAAACAACACTGAGGTGAAAAATATGTGTTACCAAAAATGACTGGGGAAAGGTGGACGAATCTTCAAGTTAAAGATGCAAGCTTGTTCAGGATGCATACTAAAACATACTTACCTAAAATCTAGAAATTTCAACATTGCCTTTTTCAAATCTACACATTGACTAGTAGGCACAAAATATGATTACATGCTTAAAAATCCATTTTTATATCTAAGTCATACATAAGAGAAGTTTAGACTCATAAGCTATTTCTGAATTTGATTTAAATGTAATAAGCTTTCTCTGGTTTTACTTTTCACAACCATTAGCTACGATATATAATATATAACAATGAAGAGCATTCAGTGTCCGTCTGCCACAAAGCAGTGATGAGCAAAACTTATCACTAATTACCTGCACACTTCTTACAGATGACAACACAGAGATTGATGGATGCCCAGTCAGGATCCGGGGCTTTACAATCTGCACAGCTTCTGTTGGATTCATTGAACCAAATCTTCTCAGCTACTTCATAATCAGAGAGAGTTTCTGCTATTGATTGCTGCACAGCTTCAATCCAGTCTTGTTTCTCTTTTTCAGTCTCGGCTGTAAAGCTGAAACAATTAACGTTTCTGTGTTATCGATCTCCCTTGTAAAGGCCAATTAAGCAGTATGTTCAGTTTGCATATTCATTTCACTCACAAATTAAACAACAGCTGAAAAATATGCCTGCTAGGCAGTTCTGGGTTGTCTTTTCTGTTAAAAATCATTTAACTCAACAAATCGTGGTTTTTTTCCTTTTAATTTTCCACATTGCTTATGTCTTTGTTTACGCATCTTGAACCAAAATTAACATACACATTTTCCAAAGAAAACATAAAATTTGCCTTGTTAGGTCACAAGTCTAAACAAGAGGCTATGTTTCCTAAGCAATGGTTATGTAATCATCAATAAGAGTTTATTGGCAGAGTTTCAGGGCTTCTGGAATATTTTGCCAAGCAAGTATGCCATGATAGTCTGAAGCTATGTTATCAAAAACACCCACCAGAAATTGTGACTTTTTTTTCAAACTTAAGAATAGATTTTCCTTTTTTTTTTTTAATTAGAAGAATGCCCAGATGGTTCTAAGAAACTGGGAAATCAAAAAAGTTTTAAGTGGTTACCATTCTAACAGTTTTCTAACACATTTTTAGCCACGTTCTGATTTATTCTGAATCTTAATGTTTACTGGGAGCTCAAGTGAACGAATAAAAACATTAAACAGCAGTTCATTCCTTCAAGAAATATTTACTGAGCCCCTACAATGTGCAAAGGAACGTGCTACAGTGCTACATACTCGGTCAATGACCCACAAAACTGATGCATATTAAAATTTTCTTTTGTAAAGAGGAAAATGCTTTGAAATATAATGAAAATCACAGCTAACATATTCTAAATAATCCATAAAAATAAATGGCCTACATGAATTATACTTTTTGAAGCTCTTTAGGATTCCATCACTCTTAGTGGTTTCTGGTTCTACTAGAAATTTGTCACAGACAATATATTAATATCTATATTTTTAGTTTTGGCTAGAATCTGCAATGTAAAAATAAAGCTTGTTATTTTTATGCAATCATTTCTTTCTCAAAATTTGAGACAATGGATATAGTTTAACAGGCAAAATGAGTAACACACTTGATAGTATCTTTGAAATTCCTAATTGTTAGTCCTTTAAAGGCCTAGAACAATCGCCTCTGACTCGCACTCTACTCTGTGATGTGATTATTTATAACAAACTAATTAATATAGTTGAACTCAAAAGATGTTGACTTATGCCTCTTCTGTATACTAAAACTATGGAGTCATTTTAGTTTATTAAAACATATTAAGTACTTTAAATTATCTGTTTCATTGTCATAATGATACAGTTAGTAGAATACCATAATAAAAGATATATAAAAAATGCTAAAATATTTCGATCAATAGGTGCTAAGAGATTCATTAAATTTAGTATCATTTGAAGTTGGAGTCCCTGGAGGAAATCATATGGAACAAATGTAATTAGGAATTGATTTTTAAATGAGGGATTGTATTTGATCAGGCTAAAAGAAGATAAACAGCAATACAACTTAAAGACAATGTAATATGTTTTTATTTCATTTCTTCTAAATGAGAAGGAAATTATCACACATTTGTTTTCAAAAAATTAACATACACCATGCCCATTAAGAAAATTATGTATTAAGAAATTACTCAAATTTCATGAAATAAATATTTTTGCATGTTTTGTGATTATCCAGGTCACTTTTACAAGGTGTTTTTACATAGTGGCTAATGAATTAGACAATATGGAAAAGCAGGAAGATAACTTTAAATGGCCTACAAGAGAAAAATCACCACGAACAACATAAAGGTGGATCACCCAAGCTTTCCTATAGCAGTACGAACACAAAATGTTTACAAATAGCTTACCTGAAACTCCTATAGGGAGTGATTATTTCAAAAGACTGTTTCACAGTTCGGTCCACTTGTTTTACATTTGCTACATTCATAGGAATTATGGTAATACCAAGTCCACTCTTAAAATCCTAGTTTGGAGAAAAACATAAAAAACTATAAAGAAACAAAAAAAAAGATTTTGAAAGTATAATTATATTTTCTAAATTCTAATAAATTCTACCAAATTTTACTACAAAATCTGTCTCACTTTAGGTAGCCACTCTCAATACATACTAGCACTGGGCCATAAGCTTTACAGCCAGCCTATTGATAACGTATGGGGTTTCTTCAACGTGAAAGATACATTGACTAGGCCACAGACACTGAACTAGACATGCTTTGCTTTTGAAAGTAGGCACAATATTCACCTTTATGCATTCATTAAAGGAAGCTAAATACTAACTACCTCTTATTATATGTCAAGCAGTTTCCTAGGTGGAAATGATACTAGGAGGTTAGCATCATTACTAGTTATGTAAAAAGATGGGAAAACTGAGGCACAATGGAAGAAGGTTACATGGAAAGTGCAGCTACTTGTATGTGGTAGAAAAGATTTGCAGCCGAATCTGTTTGATTGCTCTTTCCTTGTTTTACTATCTTAGATTACCTCTGCTGTTTGTCATTATTTTTCTCCTCATTTACTCTCAAACAAAAGCATTACTTGTCTTACGAAGTATACAATTTTACCTCATTTCCAATATTTTATTGCTTTTATCTCCCTTCAATCAGGTTTCTAAAAAACTCCTCTAATGCTACTTTGGTATAAAAACTGCCATTTGTTCAAAATCTATAGTTACTACTTTCAACTTGTCTCATGAAAATTCAAAATTGTTCAAAAGGCTACAACAGACTCTGCATTCTAAAAGCATTAAAGTTTGCAATATATCATCTACCCATATGGATTTCAGAATGTGACTTATCAATTAAATAATCTCCACACTTTACAAAACAATATGTACATCAAAAAAAGAATGACCTATTTGAATCAATTCAGACTAAATGTGTTCCGAATTCCTAAATTATGACTAAAGAAAAGTAGCAATATTAAAGGCAAAATACAAAAAAAAAAACTGGCCCATTTTCAGTAAGAACACTTGTTAGAGACTGTAAAAGAAGAAAGAAGCCACTCATCTGCCTCTTCTCTTTGTCTCTCCTGCTATATATGTCAAAAGTAAAAGAAGTATATTCTCCACTCCCCTATACTTAGAAGTGACCATGTGTTGTAGTTTCCTTCAATAAAATTTAAACAACTCCTGGTAGAATGGAGGGGGAGGGGCCGAACAGCCTTGGAAGAAGAAAGCCTTTCGGCCCTTGCCTTTCCATCTTCAGGGGAAGTAACTGCTAGAAGCACAGAAGCCATTTTAGAACTTCACAGTCCTGGAAAAGGGAAGACTGAGGACAAATTCTTAGGCTCTAAGGATGCCAAAGTAAGGATAAAAATAGGGAAAACCCTGTTCTCTGGTAGTACCAACTCTTACTGCCTACACCACGGGATTTGTTAAAACAAATCTCCATCTAGTGAAGCTTTTTTTCAGGTTTTTGTCATTTAGTACTAATGTGTTCCCGACTTATAAAGTAAGTGGAAAAAAATCATTCTATAACAAATGCCCCCCAACTTGTAAAAGCAGCCAGAGTTTCCAGACACAAATTGTGGGAAAGCTTCTCTTACATTTTTAATACATAAGGTTTTTAGTTAGAATAAGGAAATGACTCATTTAGAAAACAAATCATCAACTGATTTTTTTTTTTTTTTTTTTTTCTGATGAAAGAACAAATGGCTCACTTTACTAGGGGAAACTAGCCAGAAACTGAAAATCAGTGATATAAAAGAAAATACGCAGAAAAATGCTGAGTGCTGTAAAATAATCAGAATGGGAGTGCCACACTTCCACTTTGTATACTAAACCCACTTAATGAAAAATAGCACATAACATGATCTCTACGGAAGGAAGAAAATCAAGCTTTTCAAATCAGCTGCATTTTAATAAGTTTCAGCCTATTGGCACAGGGTTATACTTGATTATTAATTTTTTCAATTCCCTAATTATCCACAGCTATGCTCCTGCTGGATCACATACCCATTGGATAAACTCCCAATGCATGTGATTGGGAACTCAAGCTCTCTTTCACAAGTGAGGAAATTAAGTAAGGTAGGAGTAGCAAGATAAGATATTTTTAAAACAGCTTTTTGATGGCTCACCTTGATACCGGAATAAACTTTAGAATAAATAAATAAACTCTAGAATAAATACTTGGACTGCATGTCCTTCAAACAATTCTCCATAATGAGGTATTTGACAAAAACTGTGTATCAGAGCACTCCAGGTTATATTCTCTGATGGGGGCCTCGCCTGCTAGTCCTGTATGTTACTAAGGGCACACATAATACTCTGACCATCATACTAGCAGACAGTAAGAATGACATCCTTTTATGGAAACTGATGAGCCTCATCAAGGCTCCTGCATGAATAGATGGCTGCTCATCTCCGCAGCAAATCATAAAATGTCTGCATGTAAAGCTGTACTTTCTGTTAAAATAAGGGAGTGCTAACTGGTCAACACCCCAAATTTCTCCCAAACAAGGCAAAGATGATTTTTTTTTTTTTTTGAGACAGAGTCTTGCTCTGTGGCCCAGGCTAGAGTGCAATGGCACGATCTCAGCTCACTGCAACCTCAGCCTCCCAGGTTCAAGCGATTCCCCTGCCTCAGCCTCCCAAGTAGTGGGGACTACAGGAATGCGCCACCACACCCAGCTAACTTTTTTTGTATTTCAGTAGAGACGGGGTGTCACCATGTTGGCCAGGATGGTCTCAATTTCCTGACCTCCTGATCTGCCAGCCTTGGCCTCCCAAAGTGCTGGGCTTGCATGCGTGAGCCACCGCACCACCTACTTATCAGCTGCTTGCCGTGGCCATATGGTTTTGAGTAATTAGAGTATGTACAGAACTGACCAGCATAAACTGACTGTAAAATATACATTAGAGTAACAAAGTAAATGTTAGTGCTCTTGAGAGCTATCATATATGAAACAACTGCATTTTCTGTTAAAAGTTGTGGACATTAAGCCATTATTTTCACAGTATTTAGACAGTATTTAGAACATGTTTAGAATACTTCTCATCCCTAGATACTCATAAAAATTACCTATGGTGATCTCTCCCTCCCACCAAGAGACCCTGATTCCATGAATCTGGGGGCAGAACCTAAGAATGTTTAATTTCCAAAAACAAAAGTACAACCTCATGGCTTTTATATGTGGCCAATGCCAAGAAACACTGATTTAGATAGCAGAACCATTATGCAACTAGTTTAGACAGTATAAGTATGCAATATGTAACTGTCAAGACATAAATACTCCTCTCTTTGACCAGGCACTGTGGCTCACACCTTAATCCCAACACTTTGGGAGGCCCAGGTGAGAGGATTGCTTGAAGCCGGGAGTTCAAGACCAGCCTGAGCAACATAGTGATATCCTGTCTCTACAAACGAAAACCAAAAAGACTCAATTTTATCTGCTTCTGTAGAATGCATGCAATCAGAATATACAAAAACCATTTGAAATAATTAAGACTATCAATTTCAAACAAGCAGGCCAGAACAGGATGACACATTGGATTGCTGAGATCCTATTTGTGCTGGGTGCCAACCCCTCTGTTAATGTCCAGAGGTGTTAAAAGCATCCGTCTTCATTAAACATATAGCATGGACTCTGTAACTGGTTTAATATCTATTTGTGCATGCTCTGAAGTTTACAAACAGCTATGAACTCTCATTTGATTTCCTAGTTCTGTGAAGTAAGCAGAGCAGATACAGTCATTTGTTAATGGGAAAATAGTCCTGGCAAAGCAAAGCAGTGCTTAGTAAGTACCTAGTTGTGCCAGAAACTGTGCTTAGTCCTTGGGCTGCACAAAAGCATAAGTCTGGGTATCTGCCTTAGGGAAGTTTTTGGTCTAAAAATGAGATAACAGAAAAATGCAAAAATGCAGTAAGTGTTACTAAAAAAAAAAAAAAAAAAGCCTGGTGGTAGGCATACTGGATCCAACCCATAAGAGAGAGTTATCTTCCTAACAGGCCTTCCAAAGGTTGTGACATTTGACCGGCCAAAGGACAAAACCCAGACCGGGTTTCTTATTCAGGTATTCCTCTCTCGCTTGTTCACTTATTGCAAAATAGGGATAACAGTAGTACCTACAGCATCACTTTCGTGAGGGTTAAATTAATGCAATAAAAATGCTTAAAAGAATGCCTGGAACGCAGTAAGTGCTACACAGGACTAGCTAACTTTTGTTATTATTATTTTTATTTTATACCTTTTGAATTTGAAGCTAACTGAACATAGTATCTATTTAAAACCTAATTACAAAAAAAAAAGTCCTGTCCAAAAATAACTAGCAGGCATAAATTTTTAAAAATAGAACGCAATGTGAATGGTAAATGTTCAACTAAATTAAAAATAAATTGCCCATTAACAACAATCTGATTGTGAGCTTTATTCTTATTATGAAAAATAGGCATGAGCCAGGGATAAGCCAAACTATCAACTTTTAAAATGCTATAAACTGGATTGAAAAGAACAGTAACACAAAAAATCAGTGGGTAGAGTTGTAGTATTATAGAAAGTAGAAGGCTGAAAATAGATTCTGAAGTAAGCAATATTTTAAAGTGAATTTGCTGTGATAGAAGTAGGATGTCAAGAATCATGAATCCCACTAAAGTAACAATGGCTAGGCTTGGCTTCGCAGATTTGGCCACTGCAAGGGTGGTACAATGGCCAGGTGGGCCCTGCAGGTCAGACCTAGGGAGAATCAAAGCTGAGCCAATAACTGGCTGCTTGATCATTGGCAGGTTATTTAGTTTATGTAGACCTCAGTTTCCTTATTTATGAAAATAGTCAGGTCTACCTTACATTATATTATTATAGGAGTAAATAAAGCAACATAAATTAAGGGTCTGATACACCCACTTAATTCTTTCTTTTGAGGGTTCTAAAAGAATTTATCTTCAATATAAATATTTCCATTTTTTAATAATTACAGAAAGTATTCATACCAATGATTCCATATTAAACATTCAGATAGAATTAATGGTAAATACCAAGATACTGAAATAGGTTATTCATATGAATTTGTAACAACACAACCTGGTAAAAACAACATTTTTAAAACTACACAGTGAAAGAGCAAAATATAAAACTGACTCCTAAACAGAAAAATAAGGAAAGGTTTGTTAACCCCAAATCTGCTGAAATTTCAAACCTATTTTTGGAATTACTGGATGCCAGGTTTCCATGCCAGGAATTTAAGAACTCGGTGCTTAAACATTTGTTGAAAACAGATGTGGCATTGTATGACACTGGCACCAGCTTTCCTGGGAAACACCAGATGCAGAGTTTGGCCAGATACAGAACCCAGAGAATCTGAGGCCACCACCTCCATCCTGCTGCTCCTTTCTGTGCCACACAACCCGTCGCCCTATGAGGTCTATTTAAATTCTATTAGAGTTTCACTCCCATGCCAGAACACCAGGGAACATTATGTTGGGGGGAATGAGGGAGGATGAGTCTCTTGTTATACCCTGATTTGAAAATGTTTAATCAAGTGAGTTTATGTAGTTAAAACCTCAATGCCACAATTATCAGCAGGATACCAAACCCACCAAGTAAGACATCTGGTTTTAATGAATTCATTAATATTAACATGACATTAAAAAAAGTATCAAGAGAAGAAGGGAGACTGGCTGACAGGACAACAGAACAAATGGAAACCAACGCCGGTTGTCTTAAATCTTCCTCATGTCCACTTGCAGAAATTCCTTTCAACTACCAATACCACTTATTTAAGAATTCACATATGTAAATATATGTCCATATTTGATTACCTTATTTAAACTCTAAAAAATTCTGACTTACACACTACACCCCTATCATTTCAGGATAAATAATTTACAAAATAATTTTTGTTCCAGAATACAGAAGCTCTATTAGCTTTGAACTGATTAAAAAACACTTTAGTTACAGAAACAAAATTTCTACAAAACAAAAAGTAACTGACAAATGAAAAGCAAAATAGTTCAGAAAAAAATTGTAGAAAATATGAAGATTCATGTCTCTCTTATATAAATAGCATAAAGTAATTAGCAAGAAAGACATAAGATCCCTATAAATAAACGAACAAAGAAGATGAAGAGACAATTTGAGAAAAAATCATTTTAAAAGAGAATTGGAGGGGAAAAAAAACTCTCCTGTCAAAAAAAACAGTTATAATTGATCATTAATTCAACAAGTTCACCCTACCTATGTTTACTGAGTGCTAGCTTATTGCCTGAGGACACAGCAGTGAATAAAGTAAATATTCACACTGTCGATTTGGGAATATAAAAATGATAAATCTCACACTTTTCAGGTTATAATGTAACTAGATGCCTATCACACAGCTGTAGCATTTTCAATGTAAACTACTCTTGAGGAAGGGGTCATAGAAATTCTTGCCAATAATAATAATCATCATCATCATCAGAAAGGAAGTCAAGGCTACATATTGAAGGTTACCAGAAACCTCACTGATTTATTTAACACTATGTATTACCCCAACAGGAAGGCCCAGAAAGCAGAGATCTTGTGGGTTACCACTGTACCCCTCATGTCTAGAGCAGTGCCCAGAAATGAGAAAATGCCCCTACATGTGTCACGTGGATGAATGAATCCAGAAACATGGTCACTATAGTGTAACCTATACAAACCCAATTACCCAGGTCATTGTATACAATGCTGAAATAATAATATGAAAAAAACTGTCATATTATAACACATTGCAGGCATCCAAAACATAAGCAGAGATAAAGAATGGGAGAAAATGTGCAAAAATTAAAGCAGAATGCAGTTGTGAAATGGTGCTAAATATTAAAGGGATTACATTTAATTTATGTGATATTAGCACCCCACTGTTTTGCAGCATGGTAATTAGGTAAAGAATCTGAGTGTCAGTTTCTCCTATGCCATTTTCCACCCTAACAAATGATTTTACAAATCTTTTCATAGTTATTTCCACTTCGTCTTAAAGTCTAAAGATAGGCTTTAAGTTGTTTTAAAGAAAACAACTGAGAGCAGTGTTTTACAATGTGTGTTTTTTGGCTCATCCATTATAGAATCACCTGCGGTGTTTTTTGTGAATTCAGATTCTACAACCCACTTCCAGAAATTGTGAATTAACAAATCTGAAACGAGCTCAGAAATGTTGAATTTTTAACTTGCAACTTAAGTAATGGCCTTAGAGATAGTAATCCATCTCCCTTCTTCACATGA
Organism: Mandrillus leucophaeus; assembly: GCF_000951045.1. Classification (NCBI taxonomy): domain Eukaryota; kingdom Metazoa; phylum Chordata; class Mammalia; order Primates; family Cercopithecidae; genus Mandrillus; species Mandrillus leucophaeus. The sequence goes on along the minus strand of NW_012108519.1, from coordinate 1,230,133 downwards.
TGCCATTTAAACCTAAAGAGACTAACTTAATTACCTGAGCCAATTAATAGTAGAACAAGAATAAAAACCCATAACTGCAACCTCCCAGTCCAATCTTCTTTGCAATAAATGAGATTCCTCTTTAATAACTCTTCAACATTTGCTGTAGTAGCTACCCTTCTACCTCTAGCCACTGTCTGTTTACTCTCTCTGGAGTAACTGCCAAAGTAAATTAGTAAAATTATGTATAAATCAGAGGCAAGAAAAATAAAAATAGTTCCTATGTTAGGGTGGTGTAGGTCAATTTCATTTTTTTTATTCTATTCGTGCCATTATGTGGGCGATAAATCCCATTTTAAAATAAAAATAATTGAGCCTCGTTGCATGTCACTAAATTAAATCCAACACAAATTAAGATACAGAGGTTCAAATCTAACATCACTTACATTGTTATGATAAATGTATTCATTTCATCATCTTTAAAAAAATACACAAGATTACTCTGTGTGTGTGTCTGTATAAAACTTTTCGAAGTTGAATCAAACCATCTTAGGATTGTTTAGTGCTTTTCCTAATACACAGGTTGTTGCCCTCACTGGCAGAAAGCCCTCTGACCCATTACTCAGCATGTCACCAGGTTTTTCACATGTGCTCCATCATGGGAGAAAACCAATGGGCAACTTTCCTCTGGGGAAAAAGACATATACCAGGATGCAAAAACAGATGAAAACGGAATGGTATGCCAGGGTCTGAACGTGGACAGCCTTTCTTATTGGCTCATTCTTGAGTCAACTAGTTCTTTAAGACTGACTAAAGATTAAGTCCCTTAAGACCTGAATCCATGCGATATAATGCAATTAAACACACACACACATACACAAATAGTATACATTTAAAGATGTGTGTGCGCGCACGCATATATATATATATGTTAATGCATAGAAAAGACCTTGTATACAAGCATAAAAATATGTTTACTTATCAAAAGATGGAAAGGGGTTCAGCCTTAATGCTTTAATTTTTAAGGAGAATATACTCATTACTTATGTACATAGAAATGCCTCTAATGCACTGACTTCATTAGATGCCCTTTTTTTGCACCTCTCTGTAACTCCTGTACAACCTATTATTGCACTGAACTCACCATCCATCATATGTTCTGGTCTTGACTTTTCCTCTTGGAAGACAAGACTTGTATCCTTCTTCTCAGTAAACCCATCATTTTTAGTGTGCCTGACATGGTATACAATGTTTATTGAAAGCATACCCTGAAACTCCTGGACAACTAAATTATTCAGTGAAAGAATCCTTAGGCTATTTCTAAAAGTTCCCAAGTCAGAAAATTTCTCTTCAACCTAGACTTTAAAAAGAGAGTTTGTAGAGCAGTTAAGAAGGTAGACTTAGAGTTATACAGCTCCGGTTTTAAACTTAACTCTGCATTATAAACTGTAATTCCTAGACCTATTACTTAATCTTCATTTTCCTCATCTACAAAACATAGACAAAAAATGTCTTCCTCCTATAGTTGTGGTGAAGATTAAAAGGAAATGTCTACAAATTACCATTGTACCTGGTACTCAGCAAATAGTATTCATTATGCTTTTCACATTCAATTCCTAATACTGAAGCAATAATTTCATGTACATTTTCACTAATCAGAAAGTGTTAATAAAACTTTTAAAATATCTATCGTATTCCTAGAGAATAACAGAAACTCAGACAGTTTAATGTGAGCAATGAAATTAATCATATGAACTCTATGCAAGTCTATCAAATCTTGCTATCAGGTCTATGCAAGTGTAAACTGAATACCTCAATTAATTTGGAAGAGTAACTTCCATACTGATACATGCAAATTATGCATTTTTAACCTCCATTCCAATAAGAAAAGTTGCAATCATCTTATTTTGTAGACTGAAATGTTCATATTCAATTTGTACACATTATTAAGCTATTCTTGAGAAACATACTAACTACTCACATTATTAATAGGCCAAGAGTGCTCTATGATGCCTTCAACTGTTAATTGGCTAAGATATCCTCTCCTCCAAAATATTCAATGCGTAAGTTCACACTAAAGTTCAGAGGATGCCTATAGTTAATTGTTCTGAAACTACTATTTGTTTTGATATTCCTATTTTTCTCATAAAAATAGTCGGCATTTATATTTCAACTTACTATAACCCATAATAAGGTATCATAAAATGAGTTCATCTTAGATCAGCTAACTAAAGTGCACCGTTCAACTCCACAATTATTAAGCATCTAATATATTCTAGGCTGAAAGATTTTAAAAGGAGGTATTCCAACAAAAGGGGTAAAGAATTATATATTATACATATTAAAAACATATACATATTAAAAACAAGGAATGTTAGAAAAAAGTCTATGGAATGAAATGAAGCTAACAGGATTTGTTAAAATTTTAGTTTATCATCAGACTCATCAAAACATTTAAATACTCTATTGAGTCCTCTGATATTAATCAAATTTAGTAAACCAGTCATTTGAATTGATTTTATTTATGTATATGTGATATGTGTGTATAGGTAGATGTATGTATGTATGTGCACTTGAATTTGTACTTATATAGATGTGTATGTATATGTATATGTATGTGTGTGTGTGTATATATATCTATCTATCTCACATACATCTGCTCAAAATAAAACAGACCAACATTCTGAAAACTCAAGCAAATATGTTACCTGTGTTTACCCTACAATTATCTATCATAAAAATAAAAGGGTGCAGAATGGGTCCTATTTCATCACCAGCTGTAATGGTTCATTGGTCCTTAATTGTTCTCTCATGTAGTTGTATAATGTTATTTCAACCAAATAATATTTTTCAAAACTTATTTTCAATAATTTTACTTCCTCAATACCATAAAAGGTGATGTCCAGTTTCAAGTTTGATGTAGGTACTTTCTTGCTGGTGGAGACACCAAGAAACTTCAACAAAATCACTATTTCTTCGGTATATTTAGTGGAGTACACAATGCCAAAACAAGACTCTATAAGTAAAATCACTAATAATTCTTCCAAACAAAACATAGTTGTTACTACAATAAAATAGCAGCAATTTGTAATGACTATAACAGAGCTCACCTGTTCGTTTTTGCAAAGCCACACACTGTTTCCACTTAACACAGTAAAAATTTTTGCCTTATAGCCTCTCAATTCAAGATATCCACATTTCTCAGGTGTAACAACGCCTTGAGACTGTGAGGTAAGGGATTGTGATTTCAGTGCATTTAATAGTATGCTGATCCAGTCATTTCTCTCCTCTGAAAATAAAGACAGGAGAAAACACATAAATCCATATATAAGTCACATAGATACAGAAACGTCAAGAAGAAATCCACGCTCTTTGCAACACATAAGTGACAGAGTCTTTCCACAACTACAATCTAAATGTTACTGTAAACACAGCAAATGACTCAATTCTTTGAGGGAAAAGGAGTAACACTATCCAGTTTTCGTGAAATGAGTTCCACTGGCTTTACCTGAGAGTTTATTAGAAGTGCAAAATCTCAGGCCCTACTCCAGACCTGATGAATCACAGGCTGTATTTTCAAAAGAACTACAGATGCTCCTTATCCCTTTTAATATCTGAGAAGCCCTCTTTTAGATCATTCATTAGATTAGATTTTCTTTTAATAGAAGAATGTGATATTGCTACCCAACAATTAACGGCTTTTATGTTTCAAGTCAGTTACTCAAAGACCCCGAAAATCCTACTTTCAAACAATCATTTGGAACCCACTCTAGAGTATACCTGCTTCAGTGTCACTTTCCCATTCCACTCTCAACACAGTAATTAACAATAGCATTTCACCTGGCAAATTAAAATTTGGTTCTCCTACTCCTTCCACAAAACTAAATGACCTTCAATTATGAACAGTGCACTGTGTTACAGGCATAGGAATTCGATCTAGTCTCCAAGGAGCAATTAAAGCTATAAGTCAAACAAGATTTGAACACAAAATGGAACACAGTGGTATAAATGTCATATAAATGGTATCAAATAATATATGAGTCAATTGAGATAAGTGATTTGCTGAAGGTCATATAGCAAGTTAGCTTTAAAATAAGCAGAATCACATGTTTTAACTCTCAAACAACTTTTCTTGGAACCATGGGGGTAAAAAAGAGGTACATGTGGTAGATCTTGAGAATGAAGAGCAATTCAAAAGACAAAACTGGAATTTGGAAGAGGGAAGATAATAGGATTCTGAGCAGAGGTTACTATAAGAACAAAGGCAGAAAAACCAACATCCATTCAGGGATAATTTATCAATGAATATATTTATAATTCTGAACTCACACAGAAATAATGGGAATATGACCACAGAATTCATACTGCCTGTTTAGGAATGTTGTCTTTATTACAAAGGAAAGCCATTTCAGCATTCTTAGCAATAAAAAGACATTATGATAATACAGACAATGACAGGTAGACTACATTGGAAGCCTGAAGCTCAGGAACCAGGCAACGGAGACTTAAAATACTGTGAAAATGGAAACAAAATGACTTACAAGGAATTAAGGCATAAAGGAAAGTGAAAAAAATTAGTTGTACAAACATGATGGGTGTTGATAAGAAAAACAAATTACTTAGAATAAAAGTAATGTGGCATCAGAAATTGGCCAGGCAAACAAGCAGAATCCAATTAGTTAACAGAACCACCTCAGGTTTTCAGTGTCGTGCCTTGAGGATACAGGCAGACTGATAGCACTGTGTGAACAACAGTAACCTGTACACGAGAAGACCCATGGAAATGAATAAACATGAAGTGTAAAACGGGAAGAAACTGGCAAACCTTGAGGTACAACTATATCTATAAGGCTGGAAATTGTGCTACCAGAACATAGGCAGAAGTAGTTGTCAAAGCAAAAGGAAATAAAGCAAAACATACTGAATCACAGGTAGTAAAAGTTTTCACAGGATGAAGGAAGAGGAGAAAGCAGGGCCCAGTTTGGGAAATGGGACAGTTTCTCAGATCCTTCTCAGACAGGTCTGCCCAGTGACTTAATTGTGGATTGAAATAAGTTACCATATTAAACTTACTCATATTTAAACATGACTCCACAGTTATTTCATAATGAGTCTTACTTTTTCAATTATAATTGTTCTTGTTCACCTTCAAAACTAATAAAAACAGTTGATTGTGTCTTTAATGACCAAAGTCAAAATGTTTATTTAAAAACTTATTCAATAGTACGTTATTGCAGGTGTCACACAATCTTCCAGGAATTGGTGCTTGATAGCTGGGTGTGGTGTCCCACACCCGTAATCCCAGCACTCTGGGAAGCCAAGAGGGGAGGATCATTTGAGGTCAGAAGCTCAAGACCAGTCTGGCCAACATGGTGAAACCCAGTCTATACTAACAACACACACAGAAAATTAGCTGGGCATGGTGGCAGATGCCTGTAAGCCAAGCAACTCGGGACGCTGAGGCATGAGAATCGCTTGAGCCCGGAAGACTAAGATCGCAGTAAGCCCAAATCGTGCCACTGCACTCCAGCCTGGGCAACAAGAGTGAAACTTAGTCTCAAAAAAAAAAAAAAAAAAAAAAAAAAAAGGAATTCCTGCTTGTTGCAATATATCAGGATGAAATATTTATCAAATGTCCCTAGTATTGTTATACATCCTAAACTAAAAGACATTAAAATATTCAAGTAGCTAAGTCAATGTCAATATGCAGCAGCTATTCTACATTTTTCCATCTGCATAAACAGATCCAGATTGCACTACAATAATTTATTACATTTTCAGTTACAGCAACAGACCTTCCATTTAACTTGGTTATTACTTGTGATCATTAGTTTCACACAAGATATTCCTGCCAAGTAAATGGTACATAATGGTTGTTTGTTTCTTTATTTGTGCTAATCCATATAAACCACTGTGTTTGAAACGTAGGTCATAATTTAATGAGTTGGGCCTAAGTGTCTATGGCTTTTAGATTACTGCTAGCATATATTTCAGTTTCTCAGGAATTAATTTAAAACTGGCAATTGCACCTGTTGGAATTAAGCTTACTTTGGCTGCATCTCAACACGTAGCCTAGAAGAATTATCTAGCTCCTGAGGGCCTCAGTTACTAAAAGGAAGTAAACAATCATGACGAAGAACAGGAATTAATAGTAACATTCAGTTTATTCTGAATTACCCATGCCAATGGAAAGAAACAATGGAACAGATAATCCAAACACAATAAAACAGATTACAAGTATCATCTGTATTCGGCCATACAATGTGTGCATCCTGAGATATGGGGGAATATGCTTTCATAAGTCACAACATTCCAAACCAAATAATGATTTCCTGCTGGACAAGAGTCTAGGGCAAAGTCAGATACTGTGCTAGCTTTTGCTTGTTCTTCAAACCAAGATACTTTTTATTCTTTCCAATAACAAATATCTATTGAGTGTCTATCTTGATCTTAGCACTGTGCTAAGCACCATTTCTCCAGGAAATAAGCTCTGACCTAGATATGGCTTGGCTCTAAGAATAGCATTCCAGGCTGGACAAAAAGAAAGGGAGTGGAGAACACAAAGAATAAGTGTTGAAATTGCCAGTTTTTTGTGATTATGCTAGAATGTAAATAAAATACAATAGCAAATTCCTAAAACCTCAAATCAGTTCTTGATGGTTTCAGGAACGGCAGCTTAGAGTATAAGAACAATAATAATAAAAAAAGAGGTTTAAGAAAAATCGAGACAATATTCTCTGGACTACTGGGTTTAGCAGTAGGCATACTCCTTAGTAACAAGGGATTGGTTACACTAGAGATTACTACATAAGGGCCATGCAAAACATCAACAACATTATCTAATAAAGTTTAGATGGACCTTTACTTTTGATATGATAGTATGATCTAACTAAAGTTCCCTCAATGAAATTCCTGATCAATATCAGAGAAGGAAGTAGTGCATGCACATAAGGATTGTTCTTCAAATTGATAGCCACTCACTCGTACAAATACTCACTAAGCCTACTATGTTCCAAAACCTATTCTGAATACCAGGAATGGAACAGTGAACAAGACTGACCATGACCTTACTCTCCTGGAAGTTTACACGCTAGTGAAAGGAGGAAGGCCATATAAACTTAAATATACATTACAAAGTGGCAAGTGCAATTGGTAACATACACAAGATGAGGGGCCCAGGGAGTGCTATTTTGTACAGGATACATAAAAAGCCTCAGAAGAAGGGGATGGTTAACCAAAAACCTAAAGGAAGAGGAAGTAAAGAAGCAGATCCCAGCTGAGGAGCAGGCAGAGGAAGAGCATTCCAGGATAAGGTGAACATGTAACAAGGCCCTGAGATAACAGCAGATTTGGTGTATTCAAGGAACAAAAGGCCTCTGTAGGTGAACCAACCATAGTACAGGAGAAAGGGAACAGAAAAAGATAGGACAGAAAGACCAAGGCCAGATCATGCAGGGGTTTTTGGACATCACAAGTACTTTTTACTCTCAGTAAGATGCAGAAACCGGCTGGGTGCGGTGGCTCACTCCTGTAATCCCAGAACTTTGGAAGGCCAAGGCAGGCAGATCACAAGGTCAGGTGATGGAGACCATCCTGGCTAACATGGTGAAAACCTTATCTCTACTAAAAATACAAAAAATTAGCTGGGCGTGGTGGCACACACCTGTAGTCTCAGCTACTTGGGAGGCTGAGGTAGAAGAATCACTTGAACCTGGGAGGTGGACGTTGCAGTGAGCCGCAATCGCACCACTGCACTCCAGCCTGTGTGACAGAGCGAGACTCCATTTCAAAAGGAGGAAAAAAAAAAAAAAAAGATGCAGAATCCATGGAGCATGTAAAGTGAACTGACATGATTTGACTTCCTTACTGAATAACTGCTCTGACAAGTACAGGAAAAATATGACAACAGTTGATCATGAGAGATGATTAAAACAATTCTGATAGCAGCGGAGTTGTTGAGAATTGGTCAGCATCTAAACACACTTTCAAAGTCAAACTGACAAGATTTGCTGATGGACTAGATGTGAAGTGAGAAGAAAAAGATTCAAGAATAACTCCACACTTCATGGCCTAAGCACCTGAGGCTTCTATATGCTGAGATGAGGAAGATTACAAGGGAGAAAGTCTGGTTGAGCAGGTGGAAATGGGAATTTTGATACATTAAGTGTGAGGTGCTACTAGGCAGCCATGTTGACATGTCAAGTAGGCTGCTGGATATGACCATGGAGTACAGGAAGAGGTCAGAGATGGAGATACATATTTGACATCAGTCACCCTAAAACCAAGAGATCACCTTCAAAACCAGACTTGGGGCCCCACGATTGAACATTTTAAACAGAATTTGGAGTCCTAGCAAGTTCCTAAAATACATTATGTCAGAAACTTCCAGAATATCATGAAGTCTTCAAAGGAAACACTTAGCAAATCATCATTAATGAGATTAAGGAGGGTGAGTAAGTAAAGGGATAGTAAATGTTTCATGCCTTGCTTATAAAAACATTGACGATTTCAAAAGAGGTAAGAGTCTGCTTGCCAAAAACAACTAAGGAGGGCATTTATATGTTCTTCTAAAAAATTTTTAAATTAAAACAAAGACTTTTCCATATCAGTATCAGAGCTGCCACTGGATGGCTGTATGATGTTGTCTAAAAGCAGAATTGAGAGACAGCCACAGGGTCTAGAATCTGCTAAGGTGGACAGCAGCATAGGGCCTGCAGGTGAGTGCCAGTTCTGAAAATGGCCTTGGAAAGGGAATGCCCACTCAAAATTCTTAAGCTCTCTTCTAACCATGAGAACTGTGCACTCAAAACATCACGAGTGTTTTGAAGTATCATATCTCCATGTGTGACTTACAGGTGCAAAGGAATACAGACTGATTGGAGAGATCAATAGCTGTTATGACCCACAGACCAATTCCAGTGACTCTGCTTCAGAACAACAGCAGTCAGACCAAATTTTGTACTTGGGGAAGTGTTCTTTTAAAATGTTATTATTTCAATAAAATTCACTTGAAACTAAGAGAAGAACAATATTTCATTAGGAAACAGGGGGGAGGGGAATAGAAGCCTTAGAAAACTTGCGAGGAAAAGATTCCAAACTATAATCCTGTCTTAGTAACACCAGGGGGTGATGCAGCAGTTTAGAAATAATAACACTGGTCAGGGAAGACAAAGAATAGCTATTGTAGATAGGTCAAAGCCTTTTCACCAAAAATAAAGAATTCATATCTGTTAAGATGACAAAACTTTTTCCTTTTTGTTCTAAACTTTGATTTTGCTTCTTCCCTCAATCAAAATAGACTTTAATTTAGCTTAAAGTTCATTAAGTCAAAGTCCTTAAGCCACTATAGTTGATCTACCAATTCCCAAAAAATAAAAACAATCAATCATTTGTGTACACGGAAGGAAAAAAGATCACTTAATAAAACATATTTAGTATACTGTTGAAAGTTCCATACTAAACATACGGATACATAAACATATACATATACATATACATATATGTACACACACCGCTACACATATTTATCTTTAAAATTGTGAGTTGTTACTATGTAAAAATAACTTTCAATCAAAATAACTCATTCACTAATTCCATGTGTATACAGTCTGTTTTCACTGAAGCAATATGTCTATGGTTTCAAAAATTAAAGACCTACAACTGATTTTTAAAACAATAAATTTATACTGAAGTTCATGAAATTTTTATACTGTCCTAAGTTTATATAACAAAGATGAACTATACACCACAGAAGGATTTATCTGTCAATTGTGAACATGCAACTTTTAAACATGTGTGGGTTGGTACACTCTGCTTAAATAAAACGTGTCTGTTTAACTTAGTAAATATGGCTAAACAGATTTTCATACAAGTTGGAAGCTTTATTTAGTATGTCTATCTTAAAATGCAGGCTATGTAGCAATGCGAAATTTATTTGGAGAGGCCAAGAGAAAGGTGATAAGCACCTCAAAGAAACGGGCAGCTAACTTTCACGGTGGTGGAAACCAAACCATAAGGAAAGACTGCCAGGATAGTCATTCAAGAGAAGCAATGCCACGTTCTTCAAGAAATAGAGTAAGAGAAAAACTGTGATTTCAAATGGAAGTCCCATATCAAGTATCACAACTGTGGAAAATTTTCTGAATTTCAGACAGTAATTCACAAAAAGTGGCTCCTCATACATACAGGTAATTCTAGGTAAAATGCTTGAGGGCAGGGGTTTGCAAACCTTTTCTTTGAAAAATCAAATAGTAAACATTTTAGGCTTTACTGGCCGCAGTCTGTGCCACAACTACTCAGTGATACCACTGAGTGAGAATGAATGAGAAATGAATGAATGACAGTGGTTGTTATCTAACAAGACTTCATTTACAAAAGCAGGCACTGAGCCAGATTAAGGCTGCAGATCAGTTTGCTGACCCCTACTCTGGGACTCTAGCTTTAGTTCAACATTATTTTTAAAAACCAAGAAAGAAACTTTTTTTTAATGCTACATCTATACACTATGTACATAGATAGATATGTTTCACAACATAACACCTACTGTAGGCAATGCACTTTGATATTTATTATTTTCTGTTTGGGGTTTGTCTTTTTATTGAGAGAGAGTGTTTCTGGTGACATCATAAACCACTAAGTTGATCTCAGTAATCCACAGTTTGAACCACGCTGCTCCAGTGTGAAGGCCTGCTGGAATGTACCCATTTACTGAGTACCCCAAGAAACAATGGAAATGTTTTAGTGGTATATAATATTTACTGACTGCTTTTTATGTGCTATGCACTGACATACATGCCAGGAATCTAGCAGTTTAAAATAAAGAAAATGTTGCCCCATAATAGTTAACACTGTAGTCATTTCCAATTAGTGGTGAACACTCTAATCTGTAAAAATAGGATAATAATGGCCAGGCACAATGGCTCATGCCTGTAATCCCAGCACTTTGGGAGGCCGAGGCGGTCAGATCTCCTGAGGTCGGGAATTCGAGACCAACCTGACCAACATGGTGAAACCCCGTCTCTACTAAATACAAAAAAAAAAAAAATATTAACTGGGCGTGGTGATGCATGCCTGTAGTCCCAGGTACTTGGGAGGCTGAACCAATCGCTTGAATCCGCGAGGCAGAGGTTGCAGTGAGCCGACATTGCACCATTGCACTCAAGCCTAGGCAACAAGAGTGAAACTCTGTCTCAAAAAAATAAAGGATAATAATTGTAATACTACCTACATTATAAGACTGTTGTGAAAATGAAGAATTAGCAAAGTGTCTGGCACATATCAGATATTCAGTCAATTTCCTATACCATTATTATTCAAATAATTAAAGCACAAAGAAGTACTTCTAAAAATCAGGTTGAATTATATATCTATTCCTAAATGAAAGTTGTCTATAAGTTAAAATCATAATTCTTAATGAGATGGTATTACCTAAATTACTAAAACTAGTAAATTTATAGTAATGACATATTATGATAATCAAATAAAATACACAACAGAGAACTTTCAACTTCTCTGGGTCCTCCCCGACCCTTATTCAAACAAAATTCAGAAAAGATTTCTCTACACACATTTAAACTCAATCCAGAAAACGTGCCATCTTTGGGATCAGCTTTTACCATCCAGTGTCCCATAGATTATGTAGATGAAAAGAATTCAAGAAATATAAAAGATGCTCCTAAATCTACAATAGAATGATTACTGTGCCTGTGCGGTCAGCTAAAGCAGGGGTCCCCAAACCCCAGGCCATGGACTGGTACCATTACATGGTCTGTTAGGAACAGGGCCACACAGCAGGAGGTGAGCAGCAGGCAAGCCAGCGAAGCTTCATCTGCATCTACAGCCACTCCCCACCACTGGCATTACTGCCTGAGCTCCACCTCCTGTCAGATCACCAGGGGCATTAGATTCTCACAGGAGTACAAACTCTACCGTAAAATATGCGTGCAGGGAATCTAGGTTGCGTGCTCCTTATGAGAGTCTAATGCCTGATGATCTGTCACTGTCTCCCATCACCCCCAGATGGGGCCATCTAGTTGCAAGAAAACAAGCTCAGGGATCCCACTGATTCTACATTATGGTGAGTTGTATAATTATTTCATTATATACAATGTAATAATAATAGAATTAAAACACACAATAAATGTAATGTGCTTCAATCGTCCAGGAACCATCTTGCCACAACCAGTTCACGGAAAAGCTGTCTTCCACGAAACCAGTCCCTGGTGCAAAAAGGTTGGGAGTCACTGAGCTAAAGCCTGCCATAAATGTCCATAAAACCAACTAATAGTTAGAAAAATTGTTTTTGCGTATCAAATAACCATTTTGCATTATTTGCAACATCTCAAAGGCTAGCTCCATGAAAGCAGAGAATTTTGTCCACTTTTTTTTCACAACTGTATACCCAGAACGTATGAGTCCTCAGCACACAATAGCTTCTCACTAAATATTTGTTGATGAAAGATAAAACAAATAACTTGTCAACTTATTTATGTTTTAACATTATGCATTTGAAAAATTAATTTTAAAATGTAAGTTATCAAAAAGTAATATATTTAAAGGTTTCTTGACATTCCTAGCCTAACTGATTTATTAATATGATTACTCATAAATTAATGTAAGTATTTCATGGGGTTAAAAATAATCTTACCTTCTTTTTCTACTCTAAAAACAAAAGTTCTTTGTGTTGTAACAACTTCAAATTTGTTGTCTCCTTGAACTCGTACTGTTGATATAGCAGAAAGGGGAATTATTCCTTTTGAATACATCTCCTGTATTGGTTAGAAAAAAAAAGAAGACATATGAAAATGAAATTCTCTTGATCTTATCAAAAAGGAATGGCACGCTATTTACAACTGCTTCTCTTTTATAATTTCAATCCAAATTTTTTAAATGACATACAGGTAATACGTCCACTCATACTCTCAAGTAATACCCAAGAAAAGAAACTATTAAATGTCCCCTTCTTTGAAGTGAGATGTCTTTTCAACTTTCTCTTCATCTGGAATTAAAAGAGAAAGAATCAAATACAAGCAATCCTACTAGACTAGCAATACCGAGTTCCAAAACCCAGCAGCATGTTCTTCAAAACCATCTGCTCAATATGATTTTATGGTGTTTGCAGGCATCTGCTGGCCACAACAGGTACTGTAACTGAACCATTTTAAAACAAGTCTGTTACATATTCGGAACCAAAATATACCTTAAACACATACTGGGTTTTCTAAATTAACCATGTTACTCAAAGCTCTGACGATGAGCATCTCAACCTCACACTGAATCATTTTAATGTTTACTCTCCAACGAATAAAGAATAAAAAAGACAGATTTATCTGTTTCCAAACAGCATATAAGTATTACAAATTTTGTTTTTAAAAAAGGCCATTCTTAGGACTTTGATAACTTTTTATCCATCTTCATTTTCCTGGACCCTCTAAAATCATGTCGTGATAACTACTGCACAATTTCAACTCTTGATATTTTCTGGGTCTCGTGTTGGAAAGAAAATTTAGAGTGTTTATACTTTCAAGGAGCCTCAAAATGAAAAGCCAGCTAATGCAATGAGAGAAGAGTTTAAAACTGAGTAAAAACTAAGGGATATAAAAGTACAAAGATGGAAAATCTCAATTCTGCTTAAAGGCTGTGAGGGATATCTTTACAAACATGGTGGTATTTAAACCTGACTTTTAAAAAAACCTTAATTTTAAGCAGATAGACAAGTGTGTGGGAGGCATTCTGGTCAAAAAGACCGAATAATGGAAGCGAAAAGCAGAGAAATAAGAGGACAACAACGTAGAGTCAAAAGACAGGAGACTGATAACGTATACCAAGCCACATTGTAGAAGGTCTGGAATATCAGAAGAGTTTGGATACATCCTTAAGGGATTTCTTTTTCTCTTCCCTTCCACAGCATTATCCTTGGAACCCACACTTTTGAGCAGGTCCCAGATATAACTGTTTCGGAAAAAAAGCAAACCATTCCATGCAGGAAGCAAGTATTAAGTTTAATATTTCTCCTAGCCATAAGCTCCTGCCTTAGCAATTGGTAAGGGACAGTCATCATTAGCATCATGGAATTCTACCGGAAGGATATCCTCTTCTGCTATTTAAGGAGATACACAATATCATCATGGCATTATCTCTGAGTATTTTTTTAAGTTTCTTCTCCTTCACTAGCTCTGTTACAGTCTCCCATCCCTGCCTTTATTTATCCATCAAAATCCTATCCATTCTTTAATGTAACCTTAAATACAAATGCAATGAAGGCTCTCCTATGTCCTCCCACACAGCCAAAACTGAGTATGGTATATGAGCTATGATTCAGGAAGATGAATGGGCAACCTTATACAGAAAAGAGAGAAGGATGTCAAGAAATAAGCACTTAGTAAACAACTTATTTCTTCTCCTTTTTACTTTATCTTCTCTCCCTATAAGAACCCCTTTCCACTATTTTTTTTAATTGTTTAAATTCACACATAATAAGTGTTCATATTTATGGGATACATAGTGATGTTATGATACAGTGATGTCGTGATACATATAAAATGTAATGATCAGATCAGGTAATGGGCATATCCACCATCTCAAATATTCATCATCTCTCTGTGTTGGAAACATTCAATATCCTCCTTCTGGCTATTTTAAACTATATTAAATTAGTGTTAACTACAGTTATCCTACACTGCTATAGAACACTAGGACTTATTCCTCCTCTCTAGCTGTAAGTTCCTGCCCTTTAACAAATCTCTCCCTATGCCTTCCTTCTTCCTACCCTTCACAGCCTCTAGTATCCTCTGTACTACTTTTTACTTTGGTAAGATTCACTTTGAAAAAGGCTTCCTCATGAGTGAGAATATATACCATTTAACTTTCTGTTCCTGGCTTATTTCACTTAACATAATGTCTTCCAGCTCTACCAACTTTATTCAGAGTAATCTAAAATTTCTCTCTTCCTTTCTTATCTATTCATTTCACTCAATTTCACTGCCATATTTCAAGTAATCAATAGTTTATGTAACTATCTCATACGTACCACAAACTTTAAAACTGAATTTACTTTCACCTGAAGACTTACGCTCTCTTTATACTTGTCCATTAAAATATCAACTCTTCTAGTCCATCTGAAATAGAATGAAGTCATCTTTGACCTTTGCTGGTTCCTTTGCACCCACATAACTTGCATTCTCCCCACATCTAGAATCAGCTTCCTCCCCACCACTCACCAACTCTGAATTACTGTCGCATTGGTTTTCTTGAGGTTTCCTGAATATATCACATTTCTACCCAAGCCAGTGCCTTTGCATACACTGTTTGCTCTGCAAGGAATTGTTTTCACACCCATCTGCACATACTTACTGCCTCCTCCTCCTTCATATTTCAGCATAAATATATCCTCCTGAAGAAAGCCTCTCTGACCAGCACAATCTCTCAGGCCCCTCATCCTCATAGATAACCCGAATTTAAGCTAATAGCAACCTGAATTTTTCCTTTATAAAAATTATTCATTGTAATTTAAACGGTGACTTTATATTTACCCGTGTGATCATTTGATTAATATAGTCTCCCCAAATAGGCTTCAGGTCATTTATCTATGTTCCTCACCACCTTTCACGTAGCTAATACCATAGAAATATTTTCTGAATGGCTCATTTTTAATATTTCTTGAAATTCATTTCTTATCACTTCCGCTGAGCCTCCACTGAGCCTATACATTAGTCTACATGCTAATAAATTAACACCTGGCTTAGTGCAACAGTCTCCGGATTTGCCTCCCTAGTTTCAGTTTGTTTTCCTTCTGAATTTTCCTGCATATTGTTTTTCAAATGTCATACGTTGGAGAAAATAAAGAAAAAACTCATGGAGGTGAATAACAAGATGGGTCTGATGTCTGCAGAGAATGTTGATGGATGGCAATGGCTAGGGAGTCTCAGACGGAAGAACAAAAACACAAGGGGAACATGTAGGAAAAGACATGCTCCAGTTTCCCATAGTGTATACTCAGTCACTGTTTAAAAAGATCATTAGGCAGAGACACATGACATGAATGGCTTAACAAAGCAAACCCTACAAACGCAAGTAGGTTAAAATGGCAATACAAGGCCAAAACTAGACCAATAAGTGCTCTAGAAACTCAAAAGAGGAAGGTAACATCTTTCCATTGTCGGTCAACCTAAGGAGGTGGGAAAGGGCACGGTATCTTTGGGGACAGTGTAAAAACCCCTCTCCTCTAAGTCTGTAGTGGCTGAGACCAGACAGCAGGAATTAGAATGCCTAAAAACATTTACAGTTTATCCCCTACGTGATCTGTTTCCAAATTGTAGTTTGCATAAGAATTAAAGGAACTTATAGCAGTATCCCTCTAGTGAGATAATTAACTATTTGTTGAGGAAAATGTTAACAGTAACCCATTTTGTCACTAGAAATAAGTCAAGTAGCACTGTACTGAAAGAAACAGGGATCAAAAAAAGATTATCTTTCCAATAGATCCTGTTAAAGAGAAGACAATTCCTTAATAAATAACCTACACACCTATAACGATATATTTAACAAGCAAATATTTCTGGTAGAATAATATAAAAACATAATTCCCCAGAGGTGATCAAAATATACTTAATAAGCAAAATACTATGTCACTATAACCATAGAAAGTTGTAGTTTATCTAATGGCTCATTTAAAATCTGAGATCCCAAGAAAAATCTTGTAATTTTTAACATTGTAGAACTGATTTTTGTATTTGTCTTGCAACAGTACAAGATAAAGACAATAAAAAAAAAATACTCAAATGACAACAATGCTCACAATGCCTGTGTTTTTCAGAGTATAAAATTTTCCTTAAGGAAAGAAATTTTAAGGCATCCTTTGAGCCTGTAACACACAGATATCTAGGTCAAGTTTGTCATTTATCTACCATTTTGAGACAATGAAACGATCACAGGGCAATTCTGCCACAGCTGGGTGAAAACGGGGGTGAGTTAGATTTCTTTACAGGGGATGAAATATCAGGGTTGTTTGGATCATGCCATTTTCTGTGATATAATGAAGAAGTCCTTACAGAGACATGATTGGCGGCCTCAAGGAAAGTGGAAGAAACCTAGGGAATGTGTAACTCTGCACACTACCTCCCGAAGGCCCAACCACATGCTCCTCAAGTGCCCATTTAAACATTAAAAGAACTGTGCTCAGTTCACACAGCTGTTAACACTGGGTCACGCAGCCACGATAGCGGCTATGGCCACACCTATGCATCCCTTTCGCTAGAAGAGTTACAATAGAAACCATGCCTCCTTTTAGGAAACACTGAATCCAGTGTTTCTGTTTTTTGCCAAAATGAAACCAACCATCTAGACAATAAATGGATGAAATGTCAAAGAAAATAACAACTTAAACTTTTTAATATTAAGCTAAATGATTTGCAATATCTCATTTTTATATGAACTCTTTAATCTCAATTTCAAACCAAGCTTCATCATTTTCATTGCATCAATAACTAAAAACGTGAGAGGTCCTCATCTCTTCACTGCAGTTCAGATGAGCTTTAAAAGAACAAACTGAGAGAAAGAGGGAAAAAGAATCCAGTTTGACACAGTTACTAGAAATTATGTCAAATGAAAATAATGGTATCACCAACAACAGTCTTATGGCATGGAAGCCTGTCTCGCTTCTGAGTAGTTTTCCTCCTCATTTCAATCAAACCAGAAAAGGTTACAGGTGATGGAGAAAACCAGCAGTGAGATTCTGTCAGCTATATAGACTACCTTCTCCTCACCCTAGGGAACGAATTGTCTTAACATTCAAATATACAAGCAAACTAGAAAAAAAAAAAAAAAAAGCTAAAACAGAAAACAGCTTTTAAGGCTGGTCACGGTAGCTCATGTCTGTAATCCCAGCACTTTGGGAGGCCAAGGCGGCAGATAACTTGAGATAAGAAGTTTGAGACTAGCCTGGCCAACATGGTGAAACCTTGTCTCTACTAAAACTATAAAATTAGCCAGGCACGGTGGTGCACACCTGTGATCCCAGCTACTTGGGAGGCTGAAGCAGGAGAATTGCCGGAACCCAGGAGGCAGAGGCTGCAGTGAGCCAAGATCATGCCACTATACTCCAGCCTGGGCAACACAGCAAGACTTTGTCTCCAAAAAAAAAAAAAAAAAAAAACACACAACAGTTTTTCAAAAATATTCATCCAACCATCTTGTAAACCTCCAAGAGGTGTGTTTATACCCATTTGATGCTCTGAGTCACTGCAAAGTGAAACCAAACAATTAACACCTCTCTATATCTTCCATAATTCTCAGTCATAGGGCATACAGTGTGTGTTATGTTGCACTATGTGTTACTGTCTGTCTAAAAGCATATATTCTTCTATCCTGCAGCAATAAAGAAGCAATATGTAAGAAGATGCCTAAATTTCTATTAGAACCATAGGTATTGCCAATATTAGGGGGTGAAAATCTCTAAATAATGAGAAAATAATGTTAGATTAAGAGTTACAAAAAAAAAACCATGTGGTTAAATCTTAAAATTAGTGTGTTAAGAGAAAGTACATACTTAAGTCAAAAATCATTAGATTAAGAGCTACAAAAAAAAAAAAGCATGTGGTTAAATCTTAAAATTAGTGTGTTAAGAGAAAGTACATACTTAAGTCAAAAATCATCTGATTTTAATTAACTAAGCATATGGTACAATATTTATTAGTTGCAACTTCAAATTATTTTCATGTTGAGAATCCACTTCCTATTCTTAAAAACCAAACTGCTTGCTTACTTTACTGAAGTACACCTAGCATGCATAAAAAAGCAATTTTTGAAAACTGTAAAATGTATTTACCTTCTCATTATTGTAGTAAGAAATGCTAAGGCCATCAAATTTCACCCATCTCTTCTGAAACATGCGTTTTCTGCAAAACATATGAAATTGTTATTTTATATTCAAGTACTATGAACTTAGATTGTTAAATACATGTGTAATATAACCGTGTAAATATATTATCATTTATTGTTAAACAGCATAGACAACAATAGGTTATGATAATATACAGTTTTGGCCATGGCACCTAGAAAAAAATAGCATAATAGTACTTTCTAATCAGTTGACCTACGATCTTTTTTTAATGACACAATTAACAGTGTTGTCGCACACATTTGTAAGGTTGAGTGCAAAATAAAATATGGTCAGAAACACTATCACTCAATCCATTTCTAATAAAAGATAATCCTTTCATCAAAATAATATAAGCTTTCATCCCTCATTAAGCTTATATATCTATTTTATGTTCCCTTCACTTTTGTTTTAGGGCATAAATATCTTACTAAAATAACAAGGCTTTGTCAATTGGATTTACATGGAAAACACATTTAATTTTGATTGAATAAGCTGAAGACCTGAACAAATATACAGAATCATTTATAAGCATTCAAAATTCAGTGAAACATTATTTTTAAATGATCATATGAAAGACAAAGGTAGTTTAAAATGGCTACTGACATGAAAAACAAAAGCAAAATAATATAATCACAGGTTTCAGGCTTAAAAGAAAAATGAAACTATTTTTCTGACTATATAAGGAAGAAAGTGAAGAACTGTTTTCACTTAGGATTGCTTTTTATTTTTATTTTATATTCTCCTTCCCTGAAGGCAGACAATCATAGGTACTTTTGGTCTTTAACACAGAAAACACATGAAAATGAACTTCCTATTTTTTAAAAATATTATTTCTAAACAAACATCAACCCTGTCTACCTTGTGCTTTTGCAATTTTCTAAAATGTTTAAAACAAGGAGTTGGCATAACTTTCCTTGGCTCTCAGAAGACTTAACAAAAAAAGAACTTCAGGAAGTGTAGAGAGCTTGTCTCTGAGCTGGTTCCCCAGCCACACATCTATTATGCAAGTGAAACACAGCAAGCCTCCCAAACTAATCGTTAGCAAATATGTTCTGCATAAGATAAAATTATACCAAATCTGATCAAGTATAAAAAAAAGTTTTTGAGATTCTTCAGTGCAGACATTTTCACATATAAGCACTGAATTAATTATGATGTAATAAGATCATGTAAAGATATTAAAAGCATGTAACCACTTCATATTTAACTCTAATTACAGGAAAATAAAATAAAATAAAAATTTTGGCTAGGAGTGGTGGCTCATGTTTATAATCCCATCACTTTGAGAAGCTGAGGTGGGTGCATCACTGGGCAACACGGTGAAATCCTGTCTCTACAAAATATATTAAAAAAAAAAATAGCCGGGCACGGTGGCGCACACCTGTTGTCCAAGCTATTTGGGAGGCTGCAGTGAAAGGATCATTTGAGCCCAGGAGGTTAAAGCTGTAGTGAGTTATGACTGTACCACTGTACTCTAGCCTGGGCGACACAGCGAGAGCCCTATCTCAAAAAAAAATTACTTTAAAAGCATGTTACCACAACTGACCACCCAGCCCTCTTTCCATCATATTTTTCATCTTTCAGCTTCTTTTTAACTTTTCTTGGCCTGTCTGCAATGGGTTTTCCTCACTTTGCAACATCCAACAGTGTTAGAGGCATCTAGCTTTTACTTTTTCCAGCAACCCAAGATTCCTTAAATTATCAGCATTAAACGTTAAAAGATAAAGCTATATTAAGCAAACACACAATAATTATACACTGGATAAATTAGTCACTTTTTGCTCATTTCATGTTTATCTCTTCCACACTTAAAGGCAGAGAAATACATACCTTCTAACACAATCCAAACAGTAATTCAGCAAATCATGATTTTGTTTTGGAACACAACCCACTTCAAGTTGTGAATAACAGTAAGCTAGAGCTCAATTACACATATAATCTTCCATTTTAAGATAAAAATAATTAACATCTGTGGGGGATAGAGGCCTTAGGGCCTCCCATTACCCCACTATTCCCTTTGCTGACTCCTTATCTTTCAGTTACATCTAAACCAACTACAAAGAAATCCCTCCCCAGTGACCCAATCCAAAGTGGATAACAAAGTTATTCTCTCTCACAATACCCTCTACTTTTCCTCACAGCACTTAACACAACCTCTAATTTTATATATTTGTTTATTTGCTTAATGTTTGTCTCCCATACCAGGTCTTATGCTTTACAAGGACAACATTTATTTCCTTCCGTATGATCAGCAAGGAGTGCAGAGAGGAATATGGCACTGAAAAAGAATTTGCTGAAGGAATGAGTGGCATGATTAAAAGCACACTCCTTCTGGCACCATGGGCGGGATGACAGACAAATAAAACCTCAAATGATCAGCCCTCATAAAATTAGCATCTTTTAAAAGAAAGGTTGAGGGAATGCAAGAAACTTTAGAACACTCAGAATTAAATTCAAAGTTTTGAAACCTGCCAAAACATCAAGGGTAAAAGGTTTACAACCTATTTTCACATGTCTTACTTAAGATTAACTGCAGCCACTCCAACTCATAAAATTTCTTAGAATTCCATCACCATCTTGATAGATAGTTTGTGGTCTGAGGCATCATCCAGGAACTTAATATTTGTGTCCACAGAAAAAGCGAAAGAGGGAGAGCAGATAACTTAGTATGTGTTAGGTTTACGGATCAGTCAAAGATGCAGCATTTGACTAGCAACACCTCCCCTCTCAGGTGCTCATAATGCAAAGGACACACCCTACCACCGGCTCTCTGAGGAAAACCTCAGCCTCTGAGAGAATCAGCTCCTAAGATATTCTCCCAATTATTTTAATTTTCTCAACTGCCAGGTGACTATTTGATGTCTTCATCTATTTTTAACTCAATAGTTTTAAAGATTATTAAATCTCTTTAACATTCTATGAAGGGACAGGTAAATAAGACAAATCCCAGCCCACAGTGAAATGGAATGAGAAGCCACAGGGTGTAGCAGATGAAAGAACAACCGTCCTACAGGTGGAGAAAGCTATTCTGCACTTCTACCATTGAAAGTTGGCTTTTGCGATCATCCACTCATCCAGTCAGCCATCAAAATCTGCGGATACATACTCCGTGGACACCACTCTCTGGCCACGCTGCCTCTCTTCTCCAGACTCTTTCTTGCCTCATGGCCTTCCCATATGCCATTGTCTCTGCTTGGAATGCTGCCTGCCTGTTCCTAACATGGCTGGCTCCTGCTTATTCTTGAGAGTTCACCTTTAATGTCTTTCCCATCAAGTGACCATTTCTGACTATGCATAGATCATTCAAGTCTCTTTGTTCTCTTGCTCCATTTCTTTGCTTAATTACACTAAACAGAACGTGTAATTTTATATTTGTTTTTGCTTCATATATCACCCAATACTACATTTCTTTTTCCTGAGCCTTTTCTTTTTGCAAAATAGGCATTTTATTGATACATATTAATTGACCTATTTACGGGGTAAATGTGGCATTTTGATATATGCATACAATGTGTAATGATCAATCAGGGTAAATATATCCATCATATCCAACAGATGCTGAGATCCTTGAGTACAGAATCCATTTCTGTTTTGTTCATCAATATAAAACCAGGAACTATCATAGTTTCTCATACACAAAACATACCTAATATTTAGTGAAGAAACAAATGAATGTATTTTTCACTGAAAGATATTTACTTGAATTTCTATTGTATAAATACAGAAATAAACACTACTGAAAAACTTTATCCGTAATTTTATTTTTGCAAATACTAAAAACCAGATTTTTATATGACAAAATAAACACTTTGTAAAACTACTGTTGCAGGATCCTCGGTGTGTTGCTTTTCTGGCCAGAAGCCTCTGTGGCTGGCGGCGCCTTTGCCCGAGTTCTGCTCTAGCCCACTGGGCTTGCTTCACCCATTTGGGGTGAGCAGGCTGTGCTCGGCTGACGCTACCCGCCTGGATCCCGTAACTGCCGACGGCGAGCCAGGTGTGGAGCAGTGAGGGGTGTGTGAGCAAGCGAGCATGGGGTCCAGCCACTGCACACAGTGAGGCACACTGGCTGCTGCAGTGGGGCAGCCAGCAGCAGGTGTCTGCACAGGCGCCAGCTCTCTGCAAGGCTGCAGCCGGACCGGGCACACCACAAGCAGCTTCCACGGCTGCCACCAGGAAACATAGTGGTGGCTGGAAGCTTGAGACTACAGGAACCTAAGAGGTCCAAAGAGGGAGTCACAGCCCTGCCTCGGGGCGCTTCCAGGTCTCAGTTCCCTGAAGGGCCACAGCTCTTCTCTCCTTGTTTTCACACATAACACGGTGAGAAGGCGAAGCGTTTCGGCCCTGTTTGTGTTATCTCTTTCAGCCCCTGCATCTCTCAGGTCCCAAGTTCTTGTCCCGTGTCCAGGAAGAATCAGGTATACAGACAAATGGAGGGTGAGCAAGGCGAAGAGGAGCTTTATTGAGTGACAGAATAGCTCAGAGCAGGTCCTGGGTGGGGAGCTCCTCTCTGTAGTGAGGTCATCTGATGTCTGCAGCTCTCAGCAGAGAGTAGGCCCCGGAGTGAGTAGCTCCTCCCTGCAGCAGGTCATCCTGATGTCTGCACAGCTCTGGTTGATCTGGGGGCTTTTATGGGCCTCAGGGGAGGAAGTGCACACCAACTGGACCATGGGCGGCCATAGGCAGGCCCAGAAAAGGCACCACAAGTTCCTACTGTGGTCCGCAGGACTAGTCGGCCCCCAACCTTCAGGCCCTTCCTGGACTGAAGGTGGGGCTTCACTGAGGACCTGCTCCCTTCTGCCCATGGTCTAGCTTCACCTCCTGCTGCTGTTCACGGCGCCCAGGCTGTTCATGCCAAGAGGTGTCTGCAGGCCAGTGCTGAGTTGCCCTCAGTGCTCCCTCGGCTTTCCTCCCTCCCATGCTCATCAGGACCCAAAGGCCAGAGGAGGGCCCAGGCAGCAGGGAGCTGGCCTATCAGCACTTCTGCAAGAGTGCACACATCCAGATGGGCTGTGACAGCACCTGGCCCCAGCCCCAATCTTGCTCTGAGATAGGAGCGGACACCGGGAGCAGGGAGAGGCCAGGCAGTAGGAGCAGCCACCTTTGAGCTTGCAGGGGTAGGGGGACTCTTCTGGTCCCCAAGAGTGCAGAGATGCCTAGATGCCTGGCTCTGCAGCCTTGGCTTGGGCCGCAGCTGCTGCAACCAGGAACACAGGGCTCCTGACTGCTCCCAGCCTCCACCAAGAACACAGGGGGGCCTGAACGCACAGCAACGACTTGGACATCTGTAGATACACCCAGGAGAGCAGGACCGCTGTCTGCTCCACGGAGTGGGAGGCCTGGGTCCCATAACCACAACTTGGCAGCTGCAATTGCACCCGAGGATCTCCCGCTCTACCAACTTGGAAGGGGCGGGACTCCCACTTGTCCTTGGCTCACGCCATCTCCGTGGAGTATGTAGCCCTGGCCGCACCTCTCCGCTGCAGCCAGTTTGATGGCAGCAGTGGCTCCAGATGGGTTGCCGCTGCCATCACTACCTTATTAAAAATAAATAAATAAATAAATAAATAAATAAATAAATAAGATCCTACAGAAAGCTTGAAAAGTTCACCATTGATTTCCATGTAATTTCAAAATACATTTTGGAATAAAAAAACATTTTTGAGATGGAGTCTCGCTCTGTCATCTAGGACGGAGTGCAGTGGCACAATCTCTGCATACTGCAACCTCCACCTCCCAGTGATTCTTCTTCAAGTGATTTTTCTGCCTCAGCCTCTCGAGTAGCTGGGACTACAGGCACACACCACCACACCCGGCTAATTTTTGTATTTTTAGTACAGACAGGGTTTCACCATATTGGACAGGCTGGTCTGGAACTCTTGACCTCATGATCCGCCCGCCTGGGCCTCCCAAAGTGCTGGGATTACAGGTATGAGCAACCACGCCTGGCTCAATTAAAAACTTTTTAACCAACACCTCACCATTAACCCCACCTCTCAGTCCCTATTAATCACCATTCTACTCTGTTTCTATGAGTTTATTTTTTTTTAGATTCCACCTATACATAGATCCCACATAAAGGTTACAAACTTCCAGTTAGAAGAAGAATAAATTCTGGAGATGTAATATATAGCATGGTGACTACAGCTAATAACAACATATTGTACACCTGAAATTTGCTAAGACTGTACATCTTAAGTGTTCTTACCACACACACACACACACACACACACACACACAAACACACAACTCTGTTAGGTGACAGCTATGTCATTAGCTTGTGTTAACCATTTCACAATATATAGGGATATCGAATCATCACACTGTATACCTTAAACATATAAGATCTTTGATAATAACATCTCAATAAAGCTGGAAACAAAAAGAAAAATTTAAATATGGTTATTTAAAATGTGTGCATTTGATACTTTCCTATTTAAAAATGTAAAATAATCAATTCATTTTTAAAACTAAATCCATATAAACACTGAATAAACTATTTTCCTCATTAAAACTATCAACATTCAATTAGCTGTTTTCCACATGTGAACTTCAATACTGAATTCTAATAATTAGCTAAAGATAAAACTTCACACTTAGATCTTTTCTCAGCATTATTCCTTTGTTTTTTTTTTTTTGAGACAGAATCTTGCTCTTGTTGCCCAAGCTGGAGTTCAACAGTGCAATCTGGGCTCACCACAACCTCTGCCTCCTAGGTTCATGCCATTCTCCTGCCTCAGCCTACTGAGTAGCTGGGATTATAGGCGTGTGCCACCACTCCTGGCTAATTTTGTATTTTTAGTAGAGACGGAGTTCTCCATGTTGGTCAGGATGGTCTCCAACTCCTGACTTCAGGTGATCCGCCCATCTCGGCCTCCCAAAGTGCTGGGATTACAGGTGTGAGCCACCGTGCCTGGCCTTCCCTTTTCTAGCAAATGGAAACTTAGATTAATTCATATTGGTAAACCTTGCAAATTAATCAAAATTTCAACTAAATAATAAAATGAAAATCTTGAGAAGTCCTGTGCTTCTAACTGCCAATGTAAAATTAAACTAATAAATATCGATGATTTCTAAATGTTTAAGAATTATCTTTTCTGTGCAAAAGTTCAATACTCCTCTCATGTGTTTCTAAACATATATTCACTATCCGGCAATTAATTTCATTATAATGACATATAATTAATATATGCACTGTAAGAATTTGCTAAAGTACTTCGAAAGTTAATTTCAATTACTAGCTTAATTTGCTTCATAAATTTTAAAAAACAGAAAAAGAGAATGTATACAAGACAATGCCATCTTAGCCTATGTTCCGGCTACCACACAATACAAATTAGATCTGAAATAATGATGCATTATTGCACAGAAAATAGATTTAAAGTTGTAGTCAATAGAGAAGTTATTTATTACTACATTTGGTAATAAAAATAGCAAACACATAGTCCTTTGTTTCAGGCATTGTGTAGAGCCACATACAAATATTAACTCATCCTCCAGACAACTATGTGAGACAGGTAACATTATTACATCCATTTTAGAGATGAAGGCACAGAGGCAGTGGTTGGTTAAATAATTTGTCCAAGTCACACAACTAATAAAGAACATATCTGGGAGTGTCTTCCCAATGACTGCTCTTAACTGCTACACAAAACAGACATTAGTGCATTTTATAGCAAAGTACCCAGGACATCCCTTTAGGTAGTAATAACATTTGACCTCTACATTTTATATGTAACTTCAATCTTGCAAAGTGCTTCAGAATTCCTTCAGGAAAAAAGGTAAAGCAGACATGAAACACGTTAGCCTGAGTTTTATCTTATTTTGTTTTTAGGGTTCTGAAGGGAAACATTTCTTTAAGAAGCTTTTTTCAAAGAATTTATAAGGCTTGTGCAGTATTATTGAACAGATTTCTATAAACTCTTCCCTTGAGCTCTGGTAGGGCAGGTGGTGTAAAGTTTCAACTGCTTTCATGAAAACAGCTTCACCATCTGGTATCAGTTTTTGTTGTCTCAAAATGTGTTTCTTAAAAATTATTTTTTAACAACACTGTATACACACACAATTAAATCTCTATTTATGAAGTACTCACACAGAGGCACTCCTGTTTAATTTCATTCCTAAGTGCCAGCAGTTTTTTTTTTTTTAATATTACATCTTTATGCTTAAAAAACAAATCCTAGTATCTAACAAGCATGCTAACTAACCAATGATACCAATCTAAGGTGAGACAGGCTACCAAATTGTCACCTTTAAAAATCACACAATTGGAAAGAACATCAAAGGCATTAAGTCATATGTATGGCTTTTATTAATCATGCTATTTAAGGTAATGGAAAACATACTTCTCAAGTATTCTAAACAATCTCAAAGGAAAAAATATCATCACCATGCTGTTCCCGATTCATCTGCCTTGTTTACACAGCCCTAAAGAATCACAGCATATTTTATGTTATTCCCTCCTCTAACCCTAACGAGACCCAATATTTTCTAGGACTACAATCTCCATAAGTATATATTTTTATTTATCTAATTACTCATTTTTATTCAGCTAATTATTTGTTGATCCAATTAGTCTTTTAAGGAGCAGAAGACTTTTAAATGATGCAGTAACAAAGTATTTTAGGGTGAGAAAGATGCAAGGAATTACTAAAATATTTCTATAAAATGCCAGTACTTCTCTATTCTAAAGAGCATTTTCTCACTTTTAAGCAAACCGAAATAACAATTTCCAAGATTATATGAACCAAATGAGCTGGGGCCAAAAAATGAAAATAAAACAAAAAAAGTATCTTCAATCTCAGCTTCCATCTCTGCTATATCTACATCTTAAAATGAGAAGAAGAAGAAGAAAAAAAAAAAAAGGTACTCAACATAAAATTCCAGGGGCTAAAAAGATTCTTGGAAGTCAATGATAAAGCCTGAATTTTAGTGTGCAACTACTAATTTTAAACATATCTACAAAGAGCTTAGTGCTTTCATAAAGTGGTGTATAAAAAGCTACATTAAAAGATTCACACTTCTTCATTTTATGGAGTCATATCATACAAAATACATCATGAACCAGTTTCCAGTTAAAAATATCAGTTAAAAGCTTGCATTTACTTCTACTCCTCCCCAGACTTCACTAAAAGACATCAAAGGATTAAGAAATAAATAAAAATAAATAAATGCCTGCAAAGCAACACTGACTAAAGAAGTCAAGGACAGTAACAATAGCTAGAAATCTGGAAACAGAAGGAGAGATAAGAACTGATCGCTAAGCCAGCATTAGATTAAATTAAGAGGAAAACACATTTACTCTTGCATTACCTCTGAAAATCTCAGGAAATAGAGGTACCAAGTAACTCTGGAAGTGACTATGAAAGTGAAGGTGAGGCGCTGATAATGGATATGTCGAAAGGCAGTTTAAGACGTAGACTTGCACTCCAACATCACAGAATCCTTCTCCCCCACTTTGCACTGCTGGAAAACTGTCTCTCTGCTTTCACTCAACATAATAGTGTAGTTTTATTCAATGGAGAGACTAAAACAGGAGGTTTTGGGGCTGGGAGACTCAGGCATAGCTATACTAAAGTAGAGGAATCAAATAAAAGTCTACATCATAACTACCAATACTCAAAGTCCACTTTCCCTCATGAGCCAACCGAAAACTGGTTACCAGGCCAGGCGCAGTGGCTCACGCTGTAATCCCAGCATTTTGGGAGGCCAAGGTGGGTAGGTCACCTGAGGTCAGGAGATCAAGATAAGCCTGAGCAACAGGGAGAAACCTCGTCTCTACTAAAAATACAAAAATTAGCCGGGCATGGTGGTGTGTGTCTGTAATCCCATCTACTTGGGAGGCTGAGGCAGGAGAATTGCTTGAACCTGGGAGGCGGAGGTTGCAGTGAGCCAAGATCATGCCACTGCACTCCATCCTGGGTGACAGGGCGACATTCCATCTCCAAAAAAATTTTTAAAAACCTGGTTACCAGGCCTATAACGCTCAGGAAGAAGATTCATTTAAAAGATACTAGCGTGAGGCTTCTGTATGTAAACGTATTACTAAAAAACCTACCATGATCGTCTTACAAGAAACAAATAGTAAGGACCATCAGAGCCTACAGTGCTTCTAATCAGTTTTGCAGTATTTCACTCTAAAGTGACAGCTCAAGATTAACATGACATTTGAGAAAAATACCACTAAGGTAAAAGATAGAGACAAAACCACCCCTCCAAAAAGTTAAAAGAAATAGACTCTACAGGAAAGCTTCAAAAAAAAGTATTAATATCTTCAGAGAAGTAAAAGGATTTATTTGTGAAAAAGTAACACTATGCCATAAAAAGAACAGTCAAAAGAAAATGCTTTGTATGTGAATTACAGTATAACAACAAAACAAAAACTGGGTTAGGAAACACAACTAAAGAAACTTCCTAGTGAGTAGAAAGGGAAAATTGAAAAGCTACATATTTATCAGGGTTTCAGAGCAAGAGGTCCAACACCAAACTACCAGGAATTCTAGAAAGAAAAAAAAAAGTTATTGAAGAATAAAACAAGAAAATCTCCAAGAACTGATAAATAGGCTATGTATAAAGAATCAAAAATGAGATTTCTCAATACTACCTCTAGATTACTAGGAATCTCGAATATAAATTACTGATCTGGAGAAGTATTCTTTCCAGTTAAGATTTCTAAAACATAATAAATCAACAAAAACAATGTTTACAGGGGAGAAAAAGACATTTTCAAGCATGGAAGGTCTGAAAACATTGACTCCCTATCCACCTTTTCTCAGGAAGCTTCAAAGAATTGTACTTTATCTAAAGAAAAGATGGAAAGACAGAAACACTAGAGATAGGAATAGAGAATCCAAAAGATGATACAAGGGAATTCCAAGATGCTAGTGTGCACTCAGTCTGGGGAACAACCAGCCCAAACTAAAGTTTTCTTAGCGGGCAATACGATGATGAAATTGATAGGTATATTTATTTTGGTTACTTCAGAGATTCATATTTTGAGGAAGAATTTTCAGATGAAGGAAAACACATATTAAAAATAAAGCAAACAGGCTGGACACGGAGGCTCACGCCTGTAATACCAGCACTGTGGGAGGCCGCGGAGGGTAGATCACAAGGTCAGGAGTTCAAGACCAACCTGGCCAAGATGGTGAAACCCCATCTCTACTAAAAATACAAAAACTACTAAAAAAAAAAAAATACAAAAATTAGGCATGGTGGTGGGTGCCTGTAATCCCAGCTACTTGGGAGGCTGTGGCAGAGAATTGCTTGAACCCAACAGGTGAAGGTTGCAGTGAGCCAAGATCACGCCACTTTACTCCAGCCTGGGCAACAATGCGAGATTCAGTCTCAAAAAAAAAAAAAAAGAAAAAAAAAGAAAAAGAAAAAATCAACAATTATTAATTCAACAAAAACTAAGCATTGTCAATGAAAAAATTAATCATACTATGTTACATTGCTCAAAAATGAGTAGCCTTTACAGTTATAATATAAAACAAAGGTACAGATATCTAAATATTTTATGTAACTATTTTAAAAAGATAATAGGAATTGTGTCTAGAAGGGAAAGAGGGAACAGTGGTTAAAATGAATAAATATGATCTTCCATGGTTAGTTACATCAACAGCTAATCCCTAACACTGAACAGTTAAACAAAAAAAGTATAAAAATAATAAGACATACAAAACAAATGCTAAAAGTAACTATAAAAGAGTTGAAAGGGGCTGCCCCTCATGAAGAGGTTGGAGGGAAGAAATGTTACTTTTTTCTTTCATTATAACGCCTTTCCTTTATTGCTCCATTAATACATATGTAATAATGTTCTTACTAGTACATTTCACTATATCCCTTCCAACAACCTCTCCATTATGTCACTACCAGAAACTGACAAATGAACTATTAATAGTTCGATAGAAATATGTTTAGTATCATACCCTGGGTCACAGAGTTTAAAATATCAAGGTACTAATATATTCTGGAAATACCTACTTAAAACTGATTTTTTTTTATTATACTTTAAGTTCTAGGGTACATGTGCACAACATGCAGGTTTGCTACATATGTATACATGTGCCATGTTGGTGTGTTGCACCCATTAACTCATCATTTACATTAGGTATATCTCCTAATGCTATCCCTTCCTCCCGCCCCACACATCACCCGGTGTGTGATGTTCCCCTTCCTGTGTCCAAGTGATCTCGTTGTTCAGTTCCCACCTATAAGTGAGAACAAGCAGTATTTGGTTTTCTGTTCTTGTGCTAGTTTGCTGAGAATAATGGTTTCCAGCTGCATCCATGTCTTTTTTTTTAAAATAAGCTATGTACTACTCTCTGACACATAAACTATGTGCTTTTATAACAATCAAACATTGAATTCTGAAAGTTCAGTGTGAACACATGATCTCTTTGCCTTGTACTTATCAAAGTATGAACTGACTGGGACTCACAGTAACATTATTTAAGGTCCTCTGCAATAAAATGTGTTTCTGAAAAAAAAAGAAAATCGAGGTTTATTGAGCATCAGTTAAGAGT
The DNA here is from genome assembly GCF_000951045.1 of Mandrillus leucophaeus. Classification (NCBI taxonomy): domain Eukaryota; kingdom Metazoa; phylum Chordata; class Mammalia; order Primates; family Cercopithecidae; genus Mandrillus; species Mandrillus leucophaeus. Next base: position 1,198,753 of record NW_012108519.1, on the reverse strand, counting down.
GAGGCCCAAAGTTACCTACTTTTCCAAATGATTTCACAGAGGTAGTCTTGGCCTCACGCATTTATGTGAAAAATGGAGGTTCCAAGAAATGGAGTCACACAGCAAATGAATGATGTCTGTCTGATTCCAAACCCTATTCATTTCTCTGCAGCTAAGATGGCTGAAAGGAATTAACCAGGTAATGTTATGGAGACTGAAACTAACTTTTTTCCTCCTCAAACTGCAACAATATTAAAGCTTTTTATTTCCTTGGCACAACGTTTACCAGTAGCAAGTGCTTTGAGAAACGGCCATCTAATTTTCAGATTAAAAAAGAAAACATACTTTTTATCAAGGATTTCGGATTCACTTTTAAGTTCAACAAAGTGACTGATATGTAACACCCTAGTCAAACGTGGACTTGCCAACTGTCTGCTACACCTGCCTTTCTCTGCAGCCCCCAAAAAGCATACCAAGAGATCCAAGACACTCAAGCACTTTTGTAGCCAGGTGGGGAATTCTTCCAATAAAGGAGCCTTGGAGATTGGATGATGACACGGAAACCAGTCACTGACAAAGGCACAAACAGTATAAGCTCTGAATTTCTCCCAGGTCTTGGGCTACTGGCTTCTGGGAGCTCTGACTCCCAGTCACTGTCTGAGATCTAACCTTTTCTTGGTATTTCATCATTGGCTTTTTCACTTTCCCTAGTTATCTGTTCTCTGAACATGCTTTTCACTGGCAGTTTCTCTCTCCTTGTCCTAGAACCCAACCGTCCATCTTCAATAAAATAACTCTAACCTCTACCTGCTCACTATCTCAACCCTCAAGTACATCTAGATATCACCACTATCACTGCCTTTCCCTCTAGACAGAAAAGCATTTTACTAAAAATGCCAGCTAAAATCTTATCCATTTTCCAAAGGGCAATTCAACTGCTACCCTCTCCTTCCTGGAAGGTCTTTGAAGAAATGCTTTCTCAACCCTTGGTAACCTCAGGACTCTGTATGCACCAATTATACGATTGTCTTTGGGTTTTATTGCTATTCACATATATATTTCTTTTCTGCCCTAAATGGAAGCTACAACAAGATCAGGAACACATCTTGCTCATCTGTGTCCTCCACCACCTCCAAGTGCTGACTTAACCTCACATGATCAACTTTAGCTGTCTCAGGCTCACACTGCCACATCAGTACTCCTCATGGCCAAAAAAAAAGTTAAATTTTGAAAAAAAGGAATTTCCTCAAGTAAGAAATAAAGTCCTAAAACATTTCAAGTAAAATAGAAATTATTTAATACACACAGCAGTTTTTATAAAGATGCTCTGTGTGTTATGCTGAACACAGAAACATCTTTAGAAAATAGTATTGTAAAAATTCGAAAGGGTTTCCTTTTGCATATATTCTTGGAGATGTTAATTTATGCATCTCCTAGAAGAGGCACAGCACATCCAACCATGTTCTCTTTTCTTTACAACAGCTTCAGACATTTCTCTTCTGAGATGCATATTTGGGAAATGTTGGAATAAATTATATCCAGTCTTTCATATTTGCATCTATACAAATCTGCTGAAAAGCTTATTATTTACAGTTGAGAAAAAGTGAAGAAGATGATTTATTTTAATCCTCAAAACCAGTGAGAGGTTTTTAAAAGCAAGTATCACTTATTAAGCTTTTCATCTGCTTTGACCTGTTCGAAAGACAGCCCCCAAAATTCCACATTTTATTATTTCTTTCATACAGTTTTTAAACCACTAGTTTTAGGGATATTATATTTAGGTCATTCAAATATTTAAACAACTTTTCATATTTTAAACCGGAAATGTTTCAGTATTTCTTTTGTTGTATGGTGTTATACAATTATATTCTTAACCGTACATTGGGCAATGTTCACATATTAGGCATTGATTCAGAATTGGAATTTCCATTTCATAAGTAAATAGACAACTACGTGAAATAAGTTCAGATTGTGAATGTGATTATTTTGTTTAATGACATTCATTAAACAAAAGACAGTTGCATACACTATTTGAAAAAGTATAAATTAGAATGTGTCTGTTAGTTTTTAAATTGTATTTTGACACTTGTATTTTGATAATTTACGTGCATGTCTTTAAGGGGGAAACAATTATGAAAAAAAAAATAAAAAACACCAAGAGTTCACTACCCTGTTAACGTATAACAGCATTATCAATGGTTCTTGGAGATTTTCAGCCACAAATATGTTGTTGGGTTCAGCAGCTTGTATTACAAAGTTCTTATAAATTGCTGTTTTAGAAAAATTAAAAGAAAATATGTCTAATGCTAGGTTTTTCACAGATTCATTCTACAACAAATACTAAGCATCTACCACGTGCTAGGCAGTGTTCTGCTAAGGTTATCACAGCACAAGAAAAGCAATGCAGATGCCTGTCCCCATGGAGCTTGTATGAAATAAATAAATCATCTGGCCTGTAAGCCCTGTAGAAGAAAGTAATTAAGGGAGTGGTGGGGTGGCAGGGGAGAGCAACAGTTGTAGTATTAAATTTGGTGGCCAGGGCTTAAATGCAAGGGAGACATTATAGCATGAACTTGAGAGAAGTTCAAGCCATGTTACTCTTGGGGGAAGAGCATTTCAGGCAGAAAGAAGTACAAATGCAGAGGCCTCTAAGGAGGACCTCTGCTTTTTATTACTTCTGTATTTTACTGGACCACAGCCTCATTCATTGGCTACGTCTGCTTTTATGCTATAACTGCTGAGTTAAATAGTTGCAACAGAGACCATTTGACTCTAAAGCTTAAACTATTTACTACCTGACCCTTTACAGAAAAAGTGTGTTGACACCTGCTACATGGAGTTCGGAATCCCACCTCAATCAGTGCTGTCTGTGTCAAAGAGACATGCGGCCATGAAGCTCAGCAACCACTGCATAAGGAAGGGGTAGGCATCACTTTGTCTACTTTAATGAACATCTTAAACCCTCACAATAGCCTACAGAGTCTAATTAGGAAAGGAAAAATTCTGGATTCTACTTCTGATTTAATGAATGCATGTGTTTTGGCTAGCTACACATATTTCTTTCAAGTCATAGCAATATAATCACATAGAAGAATTTTAAAATTTCTTGGTGATATACCAAGCTCCTTGGTTTATTTTCTTATATCCATTTATCCTGGTATTTTGGGTGGGGGGGCGGGTAGGGGTGAGCTTTAGGACAGAAAATGCAATTATTTCCCCCAAAATAGAAAAATATAAATCCAGAAAACTTACAGCATCTAACCTTAGGCAGGTTCAGAATAGAAAGAATGGAAAGTTAAAGTTCTGAAAAAGAGAGACAGAATATACCCTAACTGTCCCAGAGGTGGCCAACAATGGTGAAACTTTCTCAATGTGCCTGGAGCATAAACAGACCAACCCTGTAAAGGGCGAGATCTCACCCGGGACACACAGGAAACCACAGCTGCTGGGGGCTTTGTACTCAAAGTCTGTTTCTTCTTCCAGTGATACTTTAAGAGAGCACTTGGACCTCTCTAAATACTTAGATTTTACAGAAATGAATTCAAGAATATTCAAGTTCACTGATCCATTCCACTAGTGTTCAGACCTGAGCACTGATCCACACGTTCAACATCTGAATATGCACTTACCAATAACACTTAGGACTAAAAAGAACAAGCAGAGGGTTTTGTCATCATAATGTAACCAGAAACAAGTGACACACACAGCTGATAGTAAGAAGTACCCTGCTTTGGCTTATTCAAAATCAAATTTCCTAAAGGATGAAAATATATAAGGTACTAACATATAATTACTAACCATATAATTTTGGGGTGTTTTGCTATCTTTTGAAATGTAATTCCTGCTTCTACTAGTCATCTGATGCCGCTTCCAGCAGATATTTTTTCAATTAAAATTATTTTAGATCAAACCAATCCTTTCTAGAAGTGATACACATTTCAGAACAGGAGAGAAAACCGCACACTGTAGGACTCCCACATTAGCTGCTGATACATGAAAGCTTTAATCTCAAAATAATTTAATAATTCATGAAAAACATTTCAAGTAAGTATTTCAAAAAGACATCTAAAAATCAGGATGCTAGAAAACAATTCTAATTAAATATAATCCTTCCCCAAAGACTTCTCACTACTGTAAAACGCTTAAGGGACAAAAGTTTCTTTGTAAACATCTGTTGATAAATCCATTGAAAAGTGTAATATTCACGGGACTCTGACCTTCTGTGTAACATACAAAAATTAAAACAATATATCAATAACAGTGAAGACCTAAACCTAACAAAGATGTACTTTTCCCTAACTACAATAAGCCTTGTATTCTCAAACAGAGCACTGTTATGATATGAGCAAAAGCTAAACAGTGTGGGCTGAGTAATACTAACTCAGTCTGTCTTGTTTTTCTTTGTTACATACTGGAACACAGATTAGCACATTTTGATGCGAACTTAGAAGGTAACATTAAGAAATTAGATGTGAGGTCATAACTTTCTATTTTAATTTGCGATTCTGGACCTTAATGCAGCATTGCATTGCACATCTCTCTCCTTATGTCTAAAGAATAGCACTGGCAAAAGCGTGCTGAAAGTCTCTAAAAATGGCATCTCTGTGTATATGTGTGTGTGGAGGTGGAGTGGGGGAACAGCAACCCAGGAGGTTCAGAAATGAATAAACTTGAAATTTTAAAAATATGCCACTTATGAAATAAATGAATACGTACATACCCTTGAGGAGAGAGTTTATCCAGCCATCCCGATTTAACCTTCTTTACAGATGCTCCATAAAAGCAGGCATAGGGAGATATTGCCTGTGAAGAAACAGCTGATGAATCAGCATTTCCACTTGTTGAGCTTAATGGATAACTGTGCCTATTAACGGAGTCCAAAGTCAATGCTTTTTGAGTCCTAGATTTAGATGCCTTTGAATTTTTTCTTCTTAAACTCTGAAAGCATTCTTCTACTGTTGAGTATTCTGATTCAGAAGCAGTGTCTATCAAAAAATTGTTTTTGTCCTCTCGAGGTATCCAAATATCTTCCACCTTGTCCTCACTTATTTTCTCCTTTCTGTTATCATATATGCTAAATGGAAAAATGATGTAAACATTTCAAAGTGCTATATGTGATTTAAGACATCAGTGACATTTTGAAAATTTATAAATAACCAATAACAGAAACATAAGGCCAGGAAAATCCTAGAGTTTCAATTAACCCTATTGAAAATTTTTTTAACTCTTCCAGAAAAACTAAGTAAAATTCTTTCATTAACCTATGACATATGTGAATACTATTACAAGTTTTTTCTTAGGTATAATTTAATCTTATCCCTTTTATTTTGGATGTTAGGTGCAGGTGCTAAGGATGGAGACTGGGTATATTCTTCATATCACAATTTAAACATCTTTAATAGCACAACTAAGTGGCCAGCCCAATCTCTCTGGGCAACGTCATGGATCATTAACTCATCTATATGGAGATCTTATTTCCCACTTGTTGACCGCTCTCTACTATCCTCTAATCAACTCCAAGGACCCCATGTTTCACCATAATGCAATAAAACAGAGAGTACGCCTGACTGCTGAGAGCATCAGTATTATTTTGCAATGCTGATGAGGAAAAATATTGCAGCACACTGCTAGCTAGAAAACAATAAAGGGTCAGTGTACATCCAGGAAGTAAAGGTTATGTAATGTAAAATATTTATTGGAATGCATTCATAATTGCTAGACATATTTCTACAGATTCAAGGAATGACATAATAGATCAACTCATTCATTAATGACAAAGGACATTGTTTTGCTGATCAATGAAACAGATATGCCTGGGCTCAAATTACATCTTTCTGGATATAGCATTCTAAAAACGATTACTGCCTTAAGAATAATTTAGCCTGGCCCTTTCATATTTTGCATTATATTAAATTATGTCAAATGTTTACTGAAGCTGTTTAATTATTTAGCTTTAACTGAGAGAAACCTATAACAATGTTAGCCTTAGAAAATGAAAGACAAAAATAAAGTGAATGTCCCGCTAAAAGAGTTTAATTAAACTGTTGGCAATACAAAAGAGAAATGCTTTGGGGGATGAATACTCCATTTTCCATGATGTAATTATTATGCTTGTATCAAAATATGTTATATACCCCAGAAATATATACATCTACTATGTAATCTCAAAAATTAAAAATTAAGAAAAAGAAATGAAATATCAGGTAATGATCCAGTATGCCAAGTTCCAATAAAGCTGACAGAAAAACAAAATTGAAGTTGCTGCATACAAATTCTAACTCCGTGTGTGATCCAAATAACTGGATAATTGCCATGCTTCTTGCCAGTGCTGAAACTCCAATAAAAATAATATATTACACTTGTAAAAGTCTGCAACTTGCATAGTGATGTTCTGTACTGCCCTTTGCTCCTTTTTATTAACATAACCTCTCATCTTTAATGTGCAATCACAGTCACCTGTATTGCTTTGGGGCAGGGGTGTGGTTTCCATTAGAAAAACACAAAACTAATCTGCCACAGAATGCAACTATTTACTTGATTTACAGAGCATAATTCAATTAATAAAATGGGTGCTGTTATGCTTACATTTAGAGAGGAAAAATTTGAACTTATCAACATAAACTATTTTCTCCGACACACAATATTATACTATGAATGAAAAGTCAACATTGTATAACAGTTTATTCTAAATAGTTAATCATCATCAATCATGATCTCATACCTTGATTTGATGATAAAAGAGTTCGTTGCAGTAGTTGCTTCCCCTTTGAGTGCTTCTTCCTGGGTCAAAAATTCATTCTTTATAGATCGCTTCTATTAAAAAAGCAAACAAACAAAAAACACATACTGTTTTGCTTTTTGGTTTGGGGATTTGTTTGTATGTGTAGCAATATTCTACAAAAATCCATAATATCTGAGTTTAACTAAATAAGTCTAATTACTTAGATCAATTTTCAGAAAAAAAAGATAGTCTACATTAAACAGACTTTTGATGTTTTTTTCACTATTTTATTCAAATCGTTAACTCATCAGTTCAAGTAAGAGCAAAAGAAGATGCTAACCAAAAATAAAATTTATATACTTTTATTTAATTCATTTTTGTCTTCCAACTTCTCTTTTATCAAGACCAAGAAATAATGTAGCAAAAGAGCACAAGTAATAGAAAAGAATGAGTGATAAGCTAAATAATTAAAATATATACATAATTGGAAGTCTATGCACTTCGGAACTCTGCACTTGGCTACAAGGCAAAGCAAAAATCTAGAGAGTGTTTAAGTTTTACAGAGTTTGTCTTTTGTTTAATTAACCCAATTTTGTGGCAAACTTTTAAAACTCACTATCCTGGATTCCCGAAGTCAAAATAAAAGTGTGTTTCTATAATGTATATTGAAAGATACAGATTTTACCATAATTTTACAGAACAAAAATTTTGCTAACTGGAAATTTCACTCTTCAACATAATGCCATTCTTCAAATAGCTTGGAGAAAAATGAAGAGGTACAAATAGGCAGAAAAGTAAATAATTGATTATGGAAAACAATTAAAATGTATGGGACTAACCTTGGAATTTTCTAGTCTCTGGAAGAGAAAGGTCTCTCCATAAGGAAAGATGGAAGATGAATTCTCCTCATTTGAATCTTTTAGGGGAATTATAGGATGAAAATGGAAAGATGTGAATAATGTGAAATACTGTTTTTAAAAAAAGATTAAAAGCATGAGTTTTTTATGGCATTATCACAACGTAAGCTTTATTCTCTAAGAGTCCAAATTATGCTAATTCTTATCCCCAAATCAATTCTCCTCATTGTCTTCTTGATATAACACTCATGGTATCCACCATTTGCTTCACAGACATAACTCATTGCTCCTTAAATTGCAAACTGTCACATATGTCCTTGCCAACCTCTAGGATCCACATTAATATAACCAAATACATTGCCCACATACAAAAGAAATTGTCATGGTGCCATTTATAATGAAAACTCCTAAATAAGGAAATATTCTAAACGGCAGAAAATTAAGCTTAGTTCTATAACTTACAATAAATAGTTATAAAAAGGTCACCAACATAATAGCTAGATATCACTTAAAATCCCAGAAGGCATTTAAAATAATTCCTCTAATGCCATAGCTACTAACGCATCTGTAAATAAATTATTTCAAGAGAAGTTCTACCATCCTTGAATTATACTAATCTACAAAAAAGAATTCTCAATATTTGCATTTCTACTATGGCAAAAATTTCTCTTAAAGATTCAGTACCCAAGTGTTTGACATCTTATTGTCAAAAAGAATGTTCCCAAACTTGTATAATCAGAAGTTTCAAAATGAAAGAAAAGCCTCTGTCACTGTTCAATTTGCCAGAGCAACAATGACAGCCCTTTCCAGTTACCATGGCAAAATCACTTTCCATACATATATCTTTGTTCTGTAGCTCAGACTGCCAGAAACCATTTAATTTAGTTAAATGCCTGCAACTGTGGCTAATGATAAATGAAGCTTGCATAAAAAGAAAACTTTTTACATTAGCATGTACAAATTTCTAGGAGTCAGAGTGTATTTTATTGCCTTTTATTCAGTCCCCTTTAAAAGTGTCTGAGGTACTATGAACGCTGGCAGACAGTCATTTCCATTGTTCCCTATACCACAGGTGGGCTGCCTTCTCAATCATGATTTTAACACAGTTAAGACGATCAAATGAGCTCTAATTTAAGGAGGAATTAAACACATAGACTCACTTTGCCATGCCACAGATTTTTCAGTTGAGGTAGCAACATTTCTTCTTTCACGAAAATAGCTTAAAAAGCAAAGGAGAAAATATTTATGAGTGAAAATATTTAAGATATTTAGGACTACAATTAAAATTATTAGAAAGTATTATGAGAAAATATTTATGATTTATATTTAAGTGAAGGATTTATTAGAGAGAGATACATTCTTTTGGGTAGGAAAAAAACAATATTCAGAAATTAATTCTGACTTGAAAAAAGCTGAATGGCCAACTTCCACAAATGTCTTTTTCTATTTAGACTTTTAAAGAAAGAGATTTTCTTTGCAAAGGAAATTTTTTACCAGTGTTTGCTACTCACATCTATAATTCACAAAAGTAAGTAAACATATTTGTCCAATGTTAGTATGCACATAAAGTAATTTCAAAACTGCTAGTCATATCTCTGAAAGAAAGAGATTTACTAACTAGATGTCAGTATTTATGTAGCTTTTTGTCTTTAGCTTTTTAATAGTCAAAAACATGCCTGGCTCTGTAGGCACAATATGAAAATACACACAAGATCTTCTTTCAAAGATCCTACAGTCTCGGGAGGAAGGTATCACAGGGTAATTATTTAGAATACAACATGATAACAGCAATGGCAGAGGTAAACACTGGAGAAGCAGAGGGTGATGAAGGCCTTCTACAATATAACAGAGTTCTCTTTTCCATCTAAAAAAAAGGAAAAATGAAAAAGAAGAACAAAACTGGCAGATTTCTACTATACAATTTCAATATTTAATCTAAAACTACAGTAAGCTAATAATCATTGCGCCATTGCTGAAAGTACAGACATATAAATCAATGGAATTGAATAGAAAGCCCACATATACAGTCCCACACATCTCTGGTCCATTGACTTAAGAAAAAAGTTCCGAAGAAATGCGGTGGAAAAAGAATAGCCCTTTAAACAAATGTTGCTGGAACTGGATATCTCAATGATTAAAAGAAGTGAATGTCAACTTTTACTTCACACACAAAAATTAACTCAAAGTAGAGTTGGGACCCAAATGTTTAATGCTACAACTCTAGAAATTCTGAAAAATATGAGAGAAAAATCATTGTAACATCTGAGTAGGCAAAGATTCTTTAAATAGAATAAAAAACTAAAACCCTAACAAACATTGAAATGTAGTCTTTACGAAAATTTAAAATTTATAATGTCACATACTAGTGACAAGTGATTTGCCCAAATCAAAAAAAAAAGGACTCTTACAATCCAGTAATAAGAAATACAACTCGATTTTAAAATGGGTTAACCTGCCATGATGGTGATCACCTCTGGTCCTAGCAACTCAGGAGGCTGAGGTGGGAGGACAGCTTGAGCCCAGGAGGTGGAGCCCTGCAGTGACCCATGATTGTGCCACTGCACTCCAGCCAGGGCAACAAAGACTTTGTCTCAAAAAAACAAAAACAAAGCACACACACAAGAACAAAAAGAACAGCATGAGCAATATAGAGACCCTGTCTCTACAAATATAAGTAATAATAAATGCCATTTTTTAAGCTTGGGCACAGTGGTTCATGCCTGTTACCACAACATTTTGGGAGGCCAAGGTGGGCAGATTTCTTGAGCTCAGGAGTTTGAAACCAGCTTCTTGGGCAACATAATGAAACCCCATCTCTACAAAAAAAAAAAAAAAAAATACAAAAATCAGCTGGGTGTGGTGGTGCATGCCTGTAGTCCCAGATACTTGGGAGGCTAAAGTGGGACAATTACTTTAGTCCAGGAGGTTGAGGTTGCAGTGAGTCATGACTGCATCACTGCACTCCAGCCTGGGCAAGAGAGTGAGACCCTGTCTCAGAAAATAAATAAAATAAACAAAATGGAAAAATGTAAATAGTTGTATCACAAAATATATGAATGTGTGATAATACCACATACACATTAGAATAGCTAAACTATAGCCTGTCAATATCAAGTGTTGGAGAATATGTGGAATAATCAGAACATTTAAATACTGCTGGCAGAAAATAAATAAATAAATACTGCTGGCAGGAATGTAAAACGGTGCATCCATTTTGGGAAATTGCTTGTATTTTCTTATAAAAATAAACATTCACCAAACTTCAAAGCCCAGCTATTCCAATCCTACCAAAAATATTGAAAACAGATGTTCACAGAAAGACCTGTATACAAATGGTCACAGCAGCTTTATTCTCAATAATCAAAAACTTGAAAAAACCCAAATAGACATCAAGAAGTAAATGAACAAATAGTGGTGTATGGATCCAAGAGACTATCACCCAGCTGAAAGAAAAAAAACTACTAAAAAAACTAATAATCTAAATAAATGTCAAAAATCATCATGCTGAGCAAAAGAAGACGTAAGAAATACTGTCATGCATGGTTTAATGACAGGGATACAGTCTGAGAAATAGGTTGTTAGGCAATTTCATCATTTGCAAACATCATGGCGTGTACTTACACAAACCTAGATGGTACAGCCTACTTCACGCATAGGTTATATGGTATAGCCATTATATTCTTACAGGACCAATGCCATATCTGTGGTCTATCACTGACAAAAATATCATTGCATGGTGCAGGACTGCATATTCTAACTTTTTCTATATGAGCACGTGAAACAGGGATGGACTGTATAAGAAACTAAGAAACTCTAGAAGTAACAGAACTGCTCTGTTTCTTGATTGTGGTAAAAATTTCATAGGTTTATGTATCTTTCACAGCTCATCAAATTACATGCTTTAAGGGATTATAATTTATTATATATATTTTTCGACCTCAAAAGGAGTTGTTTAAGAATGAATTCAGCAGCCAAGCATGGCGGCTCACACCTTAATCCCACCACTTTGGGAAGCCGAGGTGGGCAGATCACCAGAGGCCAAGAGTTTGAGACCAGCCTGACTAACATAGATAAACCTCATCTCTACTAAAAACACAAATCTTAGCTGAGCATGGTGGCACGTGCCTGTGATCCCAGTTACTCAGGTGGCTGAGGCAGGAGAATCTCTTGAACCCAGGAGGCGGAGGGCGCAGTGAGCCAAGATAGCGCCACTGCACTCCAGCCTGGGTAGCAGAGTGAGACAGCATCTCAAAAATAAATAAACAAATAAAAATACAAAATACAAAAATAAAAATAAAAATGATTTTAGCAAACTTACTAATAGGGTTGACATATAAATATCAATTCCATCCCCAAATATCAGCAAACAAAATGAAACATTAAAATGGTGCCATATAGTATAAGGGCATTAAAAAACTACCAAAACCTAGAATTAAATCTAGCAAAAGATTTGCAAGAATTCAATTAGAAAACATTACCAAGAAAATTAGAAAAAAATCTAATTAAAAATATATGAAATACTAGATGTTGCAAAGATGACAATACCCCCTATATTAATCTGTAGAGTCAACGCAACCCTAATCAAAAGAGTTACAGGGAGGGACACGTGAGATTTAACAAACTGATTCTAAAATACATGTGAAAAAGAAAGGACCAATAATGACACATTTTTAAAGAGTACAGTGAGAAGACATACCCTACCAGGTTTCATGATTTATTATATAGCTGTAGTAATTAAAACACTATATTACTGATAAAAAGGATAATAGGCTATTGAACTAGAATTAAGAACCCACTTAAAGAGACCCAGTTACATGGATAGAGCTGGAGGTCATTTTCCTTAGCAAACCAATGTAGGAACAGAAAACCGAATAGCACATGTTCTCCCTTGTAAGTAAGAGCTAAATGATTAGAACATATTAGCACAAAAGAGGGAACAACAGATACTGTGGCCTACTAGAAGAGGGGAAGTGAGAGGAAGGAGAGGATCAGAAAAAATAACTATTGGGTACTAGGCTTAGCAGCTGTGACGCAAGTTTACTTATATAACAACCCAGCACATGTACCCTGAAACTAAAATAATTTTTTTTAAAAAAAAGAGATCCAATTGCATTTAAGCGAAAGAGGTCAATCTATAGCAATGAAGAAAGTATGGTCTTTTGAAAGACTAGATCACCTGTACATCTATATGGAAGCAAACGAAAATTTACTCCTACCTCAGACAATACACAGAAATCAATTCAAGATAGATTATAAATCCCAGTATAATAGGTCAAACAATGCAGCTAGAAGATAAAAATGGAAGATTTTCATGTGTCCTAAGACATAAAAGTTTTAACTCTAAAGGAAAGTATGGGTAAATTTGACTAAATTAAAATGAAGAACTCTTATTCATTTAAAAAGTCACAATTAAGGAACACAAAAACAATATGCAGAGGCAGAAGATATACTGTACAAGGGGTTTATACCCACAGATTATCAGTAACTCTTAAGAATAAATAACACTTAAGAAATACACACAAAAATGCAATTTAAAACAACCAAAACCCAAATAGGTGAAAGATCTGAAAAGGCATCAACCAAAGATACAAATGTAGCAAAAGGTCAATAAACAAGGGCATAAGGTGTTCAATCTCATTAGTTATCACAAAATGCAAATATAAACCACAATAAAATAACACTACACATGTATCTATATGTCTATATGGCCAACCAAAAAAAAAAAAAACCACACACAAATGTTGAGAGTATGAAACAAGGGGAATGCACATACACTGTTGATGGTAATGCAAATTCATACAACTAGTTTATAAGAACCATTCTGCATTATCTACAAAAATGGAAAATGTACATATCCCATGACACAGCAATCCTACTCCTAGGTCTATACTCAACAGCCATGCATACAAGTATGCCTCAAGAATAACCACCCAAATATATGTCATTGGGCAAATGGATAAACAAACTGGAGATTCACACAAAGAAACACTATTCAACAATAAGAATCTGACATGCAACAACACAGACACATCTCAAAAACATCATACTGAATAAAGACGTCAGATACGAAAGATGACCTGCTGTGTGATTCCATTTATATAAAATTCCCAAATAGGCAAAACTAACTAATAGTGAAATCTACAGGTGCCTGATTCAGGAAGTTGGGAATTTACTGCAAATGGTCACAAGAGAATTTTAGGAAAAGTGGGGATGAGTGATGGAAATGTTCTAAATCTTAATTGTTATAGTGGTCACATAAGCATGTATATACTGAAAATTAGTCTATTTTATATGCAAATTATATCTAAGTTGATTTATATGTGTACACATATTTACATTATATGCATGTATATATATATACACACACACACATGCACCTACAAATAAATATATACACAAAATATTGGATAAGGTAGAAAATATGAAATATCTAACAAAATTAAGAATGAATATTATAGCATATTCATACAATAAAATACTATACTGCAGTAAAAATGAACAAACTATAACCACAGGCACAAACATGAATGATTCTCAAAGTTAAGCAAAACAAGCTAGACTAAAAATATACTCACTATAAGACTGCAATTTGTTTAAGATCACAAAATGGGCAAAGCTATAATGTTTGGGTCAAACCTAAAAGGTAAAACCTTTTTTAAAAGCATCCTTTATTTTTTCTTTATCTCCATATTCTTGATACTTTTATAAAGCTGTAATTGTTTCTTGATATTTGTGTACTACTAACGCAAGTACTTACTACTGATTTGAACCCTTGAGTGGAGCAGTACTCAAATTTTGTACGTCTTTGGTAACTTGCACTAGTAATTAATATTGCTACTTCTTACTGAGCATTTACAATATGCAAGATAGGTCTCAGATTTTTACATATAAGCACACGTGTGTGTGTGTGTGTGTTTGTGTGTGTGTGTGTGTATAGTCATCCCCTGCACGTTTTGATCAATGACAGACTGCACATACGACAGTGATCCAATAAGAACATAATGAGAATGAAAAATTCCTATTGCCTAGTGATACTGTAGCCACTGCAACACTACAGTACAACACGTTATTCATGTTTGTGGTGATGATGCTGGTGCAAGCAAATCCACCACACTGCCAGTCATATAAAAGTATACTGCATACAATTATGCACAGTACATAATACTTGATAGTAAGTGATTTTACTGGTTCATATATTTACTATACTTTTTATTTTATTTTAGAGTATACTCCTCCCACTTATTTTTTTTAAAGATAACTGTAAAATAGCCTCGGTCAGGTCCTTCAAGTGGTATTCCAGGAGAAGGCACTGTTATCACAGGTGATGGCAGCTCCATGCATGTAACTGTCCCTGAAGACCCTTCCAGAAGATGGGAATGTGGAAGAGTTGTAAATTTTATACATTTTTTTAAATTAATTAAACATAGAAAAATGCTTATAGAATGAGGATATAAAGAATATTTTTGTGCAGCTGTACAATGTGTGTTTTAAGCTAAGTGCCATTACAAGGGAGTAGAAAGCTTGAAAAGTTAAATACAATTAAAAAGTTATCATAAGCTAGTTAATTTATCATTGAAGAAAAAAATATTGTTATAAATCTAGTGTAGCCTAAGGGTACAGGGTCTATAAAGTCTACAGTGGTGTAATGTCCTAGGCTTCACCTTCACTCACCTCTCACTGACTCAACCATGGTAAGTGCCCTATACAAGTGTACTGCTCTTTATCTTTACACCATATTTTTCCTATACCTTTTCTATGTTTAGATTTGTTTAAATTCACAAATATCTACTATTGTCTTACAATTTTAATTCAGTACAGTAACATGTTGTACAGGTTTGTAGCTAGGAAGAGTAGGCTCTACCATATAGCCTAGGTGTGTAATAGGCTATACCATCTAGGTTTGTGTAAGTACATTCTGTGATGCCCAAATAAGGACATAAGCACCTAATGACATATTTCTCAGAATGTGTGCCCGTCGTCAAAGATTCATGCATGTGTATACACACAAACATACAGTATACAGATATAAAAAATAAAACAACAAGAAATAAGATTATTATCTGCATGTAGGTAACATTGGCACAGAAAGGGGTTACGTCACTTACTCAAGTTCACACAGCTCATAAGTAACTAATCTGAGATTCAAACCCAGGCAGTCTTGTTCCTTACCCACAATGCTTAACTTAAATTAAAAAAAAAAAAAAAGATTTTGAATATTCTAAGTATACCCATTAGTGGAATTTTTAAGCAATATTTTGTTGGTTTTACCAATAAATAAAATGTGAAGAAAAAGGTTTTTGATAATTTGTATTGATTTCCTCATTTAGTATCTACCTACAAGGGATTACCAAATCTATCAACCAAGTTCAGTTGAACTGCTAGAGATGAAAAATTAGCACAAATATAGGAAGTAAGTCATTTTGAAAACTCTTGAGTAGCAACTTACATTTTCATTTATCTACTACTAAATTATCACAACCTTTCTTATATTCTAACACCTATTATGCCCAAAGCAAAAAGCAAGTGGCTTTATTTATCTACAGCTCACATTAATTCCTTGTATCAGCCCTATGAGGTAGGACTTGGTGTCCTAATCCTACCAATAAAGGTGGCAAATTCTCCCAGCTCAAGTCCCACAGCTAAGAAGTAGAAATCCAAGATTCAAGATCAATTTTATCTTTCTTTTCTACTATTTTACCACCAGCTATCCTGAAAACTGCTTTTAACTTTGAAATATAAAGCATGTTGATTTGTGAAAATTAAAAACCGAACCATAGTCATCATCCTCTCTTGTTCTTATACTTTTATGATGTTAGCCTAGTTACTTAAAAGTTCTGAACCTGCTTTCCACATTTATTGAAGGGGGAAAAATCCAGGGCCTGCTGCCTAGGAATATTATTATGATTAATGAGATGATGCTTTTAAAGAGCATAAGGCAGGGGCCTACATAATATAAAAACTCAGTAAAAAATGTTATTTGTATTACAGAAAAAAATTGTTGGTCTTCCTGGTAAACCTAATGTGTGCATTTGTTTCTTAAAGTCCTCAAAATGAACACTTTATATGTGTAATAGTGAAAAAAGTGTCAACAACATAGGAGAATAAATTGTGTTTTTAAAATCAAATATTATACAACAGTTATTATATAAAATACATATATTGATGTGAACAAATCACAAAAATATTAAGTGAAACACCAAACTATAAAAGAATATCATTTTCATTAATCAAAAACATCTACAGCAATGCTATGGCATCTGTAGTAAAAGTACAAAAGCATGCATGAGTAGGATAAACACCAGTTTCAGAATATTCTTTACTTCCGGGCACAAAGGAGGGAGGCAGAAGAGTTAGTTGAATTTATTTTTTCTCAATAAACTAAAGTCTGGGTCCACTATGGCAAGATATTATTTTTTAATCTAGATGGTATACGATAACATGGTATTTTGCATACTCTTATGCATGTTTGAAATTTTTCAATTTATAAATTTATCTTAATATTTTTTTAACTATTTTTTTTATTATTATACTTTAAGTTCTAGGGTACATGTGCCCAACGTGCAGGTTTGTTACATATGTATACATGTGCCATGTTGGTGTGCTGCACCCATTAACTCGTCATCCACATTAGGTATATCTCCTAATGCTATCCCTCCTCCCACCCTCCTCCCTACAATAGGACCCGGTGCATGATGTTCCCCTTCCTGTGTCCAAGTGATCTCATTGATGGGAAATAAACCATTTTTTAAATACGACTCATACTACAGTTTCTGACCAGGAAGCCAGAATTACCAGCTTACCTCCAAACACTGAGAAGGTACCTCCTTCTTCCTCATAAATTTCCTGAAAGTCATAACCTCATCTTCATCCTTTGTATCGCACCCCTTTATCCCTTCCCCTCAGTGCTCTGGACCAACAAGCTAACCCTTGTTGAAAAAATGCCCCAAGCATCATAAACATATCCAGGTAATATATGTCATTGTTGAAGGGCTCAGAAATCATCTCATATGTAAATGAGCTTGGGAAATAAAGCATGCATATTTACAGATTGATTTGTGGAGTTTCAAAAAAGGGAAATTTTTAAATAAAGCTTTATTTTAGTAAGCTAAAACTTATTTTCAAATGGAAATAATGCTTGAAAACCCCAAATAATAATAAAATATAAAAATAAAACCCAAATCAAAAATTCAATGATTCTGAATCACATTAACTTGGTAAATGTTTCATTAATATTTTCCCTATGTCAATTTTATTATTTTTAAAACCCTAAATCTGGAAATACAGGAAACCTGCAGATGTTCAATTGTGATAGACTAACAGTCCTTGCCTGTGGAATGCAGTATGTTTGTAAGGCCTTTGAAAACACATAAATTCTGCTACTTAAATAGAGAATTAACAAATTTCTATGCAAGTAAAGAAAAACTACTGTTGTGAATAAAATTGTGTCCCTACCTCACAAAATTCATATGTTCAAACTCTAACCCACAACGTGACTGTACTTAAATTAGGTAAGTAATTAAAGTTAAATACAGTCATAAGGGTGGGACCCTGTTCCAATAGAACTGGTAGCCTTCTAAAAACAGAAACCAGAGATGGCTCTCTCTCGCTCAGCCCAGGAACAAAGCTCACATAAGCAGACAGCAAGAAGGCCACCATCTGATAGCTAGTAGAGAGCTGTCACCAAAACCAAAGGATGCTAGCACTTTGATTTCAGACTTTTAGTATCCAGAACGATAAGAAAAATTTCTATTGGTTAAACTACCCAGTCTATGGTATTTTGTCATGGTAGCCAGAGAGACAAAGACAACTATCATTGGTATCAGAATTAAAATGGTTTGTTTAAAAAACCTGAATATAAAAGAAGAGAAAGTAATGAATAACTCTGATTATAAAAGTGAGCGTTCAGCATACCTACAGGTTTTATTTTTTTTATTTATTTTTTTTTGTGAAATAATTTTTTGGTTGTTTGTTTTTTTATACTTTAAGTTCTAGGGTACATGTGCATAACGTGCAGGTTTGTTACATATGTATACTTGTGCCATGTTGGTGTGCTGCACCCATTAACTCAAAAACAACCCCATCAAAAAGTGGGCAAAGGATATGAACAGACATTTCTCAAAAGAAGACATTCATACAGCCAACAGACACATGAAAAAATGCTCATCATCACTGGCCATCAGAGAAATGCAAATCAAAACCACAATGAGATACCATCTCACACCAGTTAGAATGGCAATCATTAAAAAGTCAGGAAACAACAGGTGCTGGAGAGGATGTGGAGAAACACGTTTTATTTTTAAAAATATTTTTAATCACTAAAGTTGCCCAGAAAAGCAGTGGCATAAAGGTAAATGTCAAAGATATCCCCTTATGAGCTGTACTTACTTACTACTTAGACAAGGCAGCCAAATCAAAAAAATAATTACATGCCATATGTGGATCATCATTTCACAGAATGTTAAAAATAATTTTTAAAAAAAATGCAGTTTTCACAATTGATAACAGACTATGGGTCATTCTAGAGTGAAATGCAAAAAAAAAAAAAGCAAACAACCACAATCATTAGGCAACAGCTTAATACTGCCCTGAGGTTTTCATAATATCTAACTAAAACAGACAAATCTGAATTCAAAAAGCATGAGAGTGGGTTAATTACAGCAAAGACCAATAATGTGAAACTTACAATGCACAGATAATTAAGCCTCAATCTGTGAAGTTTTAAGAAAATCTTTAGGGTAAGAATGAATTATCATTACAAAACTACCACAACACATAAGTTTACAACATCATGAATTTTTGTAATCTACTAGCAAAAATTTCAATTTTATACGTTTTTCAAACAAGATGGATTTTATTTACAAAAATGAAATATAAATGTAATGACGTTTTAACTTAGATTACTAAGCAGATAGATACCTTTATCTTCTAACAATAAATCTAACTACTATTTAAATTTAGGTTTAATTATTTAGATATTAATTCAAAATTTAGCAAATATTAAAATAATTATCCTTTTTTCATAGAATTTAAAAAGCATTAAAAAAAGAAATCGAAATGTTAGGATTGCTAAATATTTTTCTACTATGTGAAATGTAAAATTTTTCTGAAGATGAAAATGAAGGAAATCCTTCTATATATTTCTTATTCAGTGCAGCAAACAATTGCTGATTACTTTTCGGTACTTTTTGCTCGTATATATTGTTGACATTAAAATGTGTAACTAGTGTCAACCATTTTCAATGTCTATGTGAAAACAGAGGAAAAATATCCAAGATTTTTTATTTTTAATAAAAAGTTCAAAGAACACAGGAGACTTCAGGTTTAGATTTCAAACTTTTGAAAAGCCCTCAAGGAGTCAACACAGCACCTCAGTTTTCTAACAGTTGTACTTCCACAACAGTGCAGCTTTGCACACCATCCCTTTCCCATTGCTTCTGTTTCTTCATTTGTCCTTATCCCAAAACATTCAGAGGCACTACACCTTAAAGAGAAGGCTTTGAGACCTATCCCAAGGATAACACAGTTGCATGAAAGATGTATAAAAATCACTAAATGGGGGAGGAAAAATGTACTTCCTTCAGTAGCTATGAGATTCCTTCCTGCCTGGGGCACTAAGAAGACTCTGCATAGGATCACATGACACACCTACAGCTCCCATGGCAATGTGGGATCTGCTTTCTGCTTGGAAGGCTCCCAGGGACTAGCAAGGCCTCCAAGTGAAGGTGATAAGGAAGGAGGTGGTGCTGGAGCCTAGTCCTGATCTAGCTCTCAAGAGATAGTTCAAAAGATATCTCCTTCCTTATCACCTTCACTTGGAGGCCTTGCTAGTCCCTGGGAGCCCACCAAGCAGAAAGCAGATCCAAGGACTTCATGTCTAAAACACCAAAAGCAATGGCAACAAAAGCCAAAATGGACAAATGGGATCTAATTAAACTAAAGAGCTTCTGCACAGCAAAAGAAACTACCATCAGAGTGAACAGGCAAC
>NW_012108519.1:1157718-1177606 GCF_000951045.1 Mandrillus leucophaeus | reverse complement strand
GGAGGGATGGCATTGGGAGTTATAACTGATGTAAATGACGAGTTGATGGGTGCTGACGAGTTGATGGGTGCAGCACACCAACATGGCACAAGTATACATTTGTAACAAATGTGCACATGTACCCTAGAACTTAAAATATAATATAAAAAAATGTGAAAATAATAATAAGAATAAAATTTAAAAAAAAAAAAAAGATAACCTGAGGTTATTGTTCAGGCCAGCCCTCCAGATAAAAGGAGCAGGCAGGAATTCAAGGAAGAACCCAAGTCTGCAACAAAGACAAAAAATTTGATAGAGTATTAATTATATCAGATTATGTTGAGAGGAAGGAGGCAGGAGGGCACGTGTTCAGGAAGAGAAAAACAAAGAGCCCTATGTCAGGAAAACACTTCAAAGTTGACATCCATATTCCTTTGAACAGTTGTATGAAATGTTTAGTAATTCCTTTAAAAACCCAGGCCATAAATAAATATTTTCATTTGGTATATCAAGGAATGCACTAAATATCATTTGCAGGTGTTATCACTTGACCAAAGAGAAATTCGCATTACATAACCCACAGTGTTATTTAAAAAGTCATATTACAACACTTGAAAATCATGGAATTACTATTTGCAACATAGGGAAGGAGCACTAGGAAAAACAAACAGTGAACTCTGAAAATAATTTATTTGCTCATTTTATGATCTGAGCACCACAAAAGGATTGTTGCTATTAACTACCATAATCAAAGAAAAGAAAGGTTAGGATAGGTAATCTGGCCTAAAAATCACATGGAAAAAAAAAGTGCTATGATACAGCTAGTACTAAATTATTTACTACTAATTTTAATGTTGTTTCCACTCTCAAAGACTCAGTCACAAATTGAGCAATGAGCTTTTCATATGATACAAAGTTACATTTATAATGGAAGAAGTTGAAAATATACCACTCTGGCATACTGACTATTTTGAATAAAAGGCATTTAATTCAAGTATTGGAAAACAACAGGTGTAAAAAGAGAACTCTGATCTTCCAGCCTCCTTAAAAGCAGAAGATGAAATTCCCCTGAAAGAAATTAACATCCTATCCTCAAGGACAGGAAGTTGAGGTCAAAGAATTCTGTATAGACTTTGTTAAAATAACGTATCTTTTAAGCCTCCCCATATAATTTAGTTGGTTCTTCACAATTTACTGCTCTTTTTGTAATTCATTATTTAAGCGTTTCACTCTAACTGCTTATTTGGGTCTTTATCTCTTTTTTTAAAAAATTTTATTTTATTATACTTTAAGTTCTAGGGTACATGTGCATAACGTGCAGGTTTGTTACAAATGTATACTTGTGCCATGTTGGTGTGCTGCACCCATCAACTCGTCAGCACCCATCAACTCGTCATTTACATCAGTTATAACTCCCAATGCCATCCCTCCCCCCTCCCCCCTCCCCATAATAGGCCCCGGTGTGTGATGTTCCTCTTCTCAGGTCCAAGTGATCTCATTGTTCAGTTCCCACCTATGAGTGAGAACATACGGTGTTTGGTTTTCTGTTCTTGTGAAAGTTTGCTGAGAATGATGGTTTCCAGCTGCACTCATGTCCCTACAAAGGACACAAACTCATCCTTTTTTATGGCTGCATAGTATTCCATGGTGTATATGTGCCACATTTTCTTAATCCAGTCTGTCACTGATGGACATTTGGGTTGATTCCAAGTCTTTGCTATTGTGAATAGTGCCACAATCAACATACGTGTGCATGTGTCTTTATAGCAGCATGATTTATAATCCTTTGGGTATATACCCAGTAATGGGATGGCTGGGTCAAATGGTATTTCTAGTTCTAGATCCTTGAGGAATCGCCATACTGTTTTCCATAATGGTTGAACTAGTTTACAATCCCACCAACAGTGTAAAAGTGTTCCTATTTCTCCGCATCCTCTCCAGCACTTGTTGTTTCCTGATTTTTTAATGATTGTCATTCTAACTGGTGTGAGATGGTATCTCACTGTGGTTTTGGTTTGCATTTCTCTGATGGCCAGTGATGATGAGCATTTTTTCATGTGTCTGTTGGCTGTATGAATGAATGTCTTCGGGTCTTTATCTCTTTATGAGGATTCTTGTGCCACGTAAAACTCGTATTACTTGTATGAAATAAATTTGTATGCTTTTCTCCCGTTAATCTGTTTTATATCCATTTAATTCTCAGGCCCAGCTGGGACCCTAAGAAGAAACAGGTGGAATTTTGCTGCCCCTATACAACTAAATGAGTATCAAGATTCTCTGTAAAATTCATGAAAATTAGCGCAGTCTGTTTGAAACTTAAATCAAATGCTTCTTATGTGAGATGATCTTTGACAGCTACCAAAGGGATTCAGTCCTGACAAAGATGCAGCTTTAACGTGTGTACACATAGTAAACCTTCTGGCATGTCAAAAGCATCTGCCATCTGAAGACTTGTCATTTTTCATTCACTTTCTTTTAATTATTCAAAATTAGCAAACTATTTTAAAGCTAAAGTGTCAAACAAAATGAGTGTCCTTTACAATCCCAATAAATAATCCAATTCTTATAAGGGCAATCAACATTTTCAACAATATTTACTCAATAGGGGGTTAAGGAAGTGCGATCCGGAGTCAGATGTACTGGTAGGAAATCCTAGTTCACTACCCATGTGATCTTGGAGAAATTAACCCAAGCCTCAGTTACCTTATAAGTAAAATGGGGTGAACATTACCTACTCCATGTTCACAGAGACCCTATCAGGGCCACTGTGAACATTAGATAATCCCTGCAAAATTATAAACCAAACTAGTGTTTAATAGATGACACTAGTTGTTTAATAAATGTGTTTAATACATGACACTATATTGATTTCCTAATAAATAGCAGACTTTGCTACTGGTACTAGGGATGTCAAGATAAAGACAAATTAATTAGAGCCTCTGCCATCAAAAGGTTTATGCTTTAATAGGAGATACTTATATTAACAGAGTCTTGTAAGTGGTCATGTTTTCTCTCACAAACACTAAATTGCCACCTTTTCTCTTGCAAATACTATTTGCACTGCAATTACCAAAGGTACCTAAGGCCAACAGAATCAGAGGCAGCCACAGATTCAAAGGGAGCAGGGGGGACAGCAGACATGGGGGGAAAAGAGGAATCCTGCTGAAACTCCAGCCTGGAGCCTGTGCAGGATGTGTGTAAAACATTTAGTGCCACTACAGTAACAGTCAAACTTGAACAGCCTCGTGTCTCAGCAGAGAGACAAGTGTTAACTTTTAATCGGAAAAGCAATATCCTACCCCAACCCTAGAGAAAACCACAACTATTTTAGGTATAACTTTGAGATTCATGAATTCTGAAAGCTAAAGCTGATGACCTCTTTTGCTACAAATTACCTCCTCCCAAACTGTTTAGGTAATCCTCCTGTTACTTCGGGATACCAATGACTTACCTCCTGGGTAGAAGAACCATACTGGTAGAGCCCCTCTTTTGGGTCCCAGAGGTCTCGTCTCTAGTGAGCCTAGCTTCATACTGAGCTGTCTGTCACCATCTTTTTACATGTGACTTCTACACGAGACTGCAAGTCACCGTATTCCTCTTTGCATCCTTCCTACCGAGCACAGTGACTAAATACCAAGTTCAATAGATGTGTGTTGAATTATTACTTGGTGCCAAGCATTGTGCCAGGCAGCAGAGATATAAACATTAAAAACATGTTTTTTGTCAAAGAACAAATTATCTAATGGGGAGACAGAGTCAACATTTCAAATATGAGAACTGCACTAATGGAAAGACTACAATACTAGGTGTGGGGAATTGGTATGGAAAGGAATATCCAGATAGAATTAAGAGAAGGGATGTTCCCCCAATTAAATAGGGAAAAGCTAAAGAGTCCCAGGCATTATAAACTGGAAACAGACTCTGGGAAATAATGTACAATGGGAGGAGGAAAATTTTTAAAAGAAAATGTTGGTTGAATAGGTAAATGAATATAGTCAAATTTAGAAAGGAACACTGAAAATATAATTGTTAAAAATCACTAAATTCCCTCAAATTTAATACTTAGACCTTATTGTAAAGATTCTTACCTCCCAGAAATTCCTTTTGTTGACCCTGGAATCTCTGGTACAGGCCGATGTCTTAGCAGAAAAGATCGAGATGGTCTTGAAACCAACTTGCTACGACTTCTCATAGGTGCTAGGATTGGTGATGATGGAACATACAAGTCATTTACAATCATTTCTCCTTGAAACTTAAAGAATGGGGATGGTGGTGATCCGTCTAATAAACCATTTGTTCCATTTCTAGAATTCGTTTCTGATGTTGAACAGCCAACAGAAGAAAGGCATTCAGAGTCTGCGTTAGGGAGCTTATTGAGATTTTCTGAGATCAATTTAACTTTTTCTGTTTGTTGTTCTTCAATTGTGTGATCCATAGTCTTCTTTGTAATCAAAGATTCTATTTTAATATTTTCACTACCAAATAAAGAATTATTCAAAGAACCCAAATTCAGGTGTGGTTCTTCTGCAGTGGGAAAGTCGCGTTTAGGAGGAGACAGCTTATTATCTGATTGAGGATACTGGCTTCTTTCCACACTTGCATCGTCTTCAAGTTTTTTTGTAACAGTCTCCAACTGCGGTGGGCTAGGCATCTGAACACTGCTAGAACTGGAAAGTTCTATGCAGATATTCTGATCAGAAGATGGAACATTGTGATCCTTTGAAGGGTCATCATTCTTCTTTGTTTTATGAACATTTGCATATATTGGAAAATCTTGCATTTTTGACAAGATTATCTGCAACTGTTTAAGTATCCTCCTACGGTGACCTGTAGGTGATATTCCAATTTTCTGTAGCAGGCTGTCATTTATTGCTGCACAGTCCTTCACAGTAGTAAAACCAGACTCATGGAAATGTAAGAGATACTGCTCCAAATTAATGCTCATTAGGAAATCTTTTATATCCACATTTACTTCACTGACTGAGGACATAATGGTGGCTTCATTACTAAGTTGAGTTACAAAAAGTGGCACGATGAGATACACACACAAGAAGATGCACTTCTCTGCTGGCTTTTCCTCTATCAATTGTGACAGAAAAGTTTCTTAAAATGTTATTTTCTTCACAGTGACTGCTTTATGTGCTTAAGCCTAGAAGAAAAATAAAAATGATTTATTAGGCTATTTTAATTATTAAAATCTACTTTTATATACTTTCTCTGAAGAAACAACAGAAATTAGGACACTAACTTTCACTCTGCATTTGGAATCTTTGTGCATTGCTTTGCACGCCCTAGAAAACCAGTTTCTCCGTATGTGAGGGTACAGGACAGAAATGCTATGACAGCATCAAACTATGACTTTCAAAAAGGTGAAAAAAAATGACACTGACACACGTACCGAATAAACATATATCAAAAGCTTTATTCAACTTCTTAATTTAAAATGAGGGAACCAGTAAGTTAGTAAGATTGGATCCAAGAGCATTTGTGGAAAAGATTTACATAGTGCATCAGAAAAGTTTTTTTTTTAAGTATTAGGATAGCTAGGTTAGATAAAAAAAACTGTTTAATGTCCTACAGGATAATAAGCCACAACATTTGGGGTTATCTTTTCTACTGGACAAAAATCTATAAGCATACAGGTAACTTCTCAGTGTCTATGTGCTACTCAAATAATAAATAGCCAAGTCAAGCACAGGAATTAAAATTGGGATTAAAATATCTCTAAGGTGGTCTTGTTAAACAACATTCCCACAAAGGCACTGAAAGAATGTTCTTTTGACTTTCAAGTTTTATGCAATTTTCTTAACAGTAACTGAACATAAACAACTTTCCCTTTCACTGCACTTTCTTTCAAATACTTAAAAAGCAGTCAGAACATATTTCTCAGTTCAATAATTTTCATTTCATAAAAGCTGGCAGCATTATATGTAAACAATAGTGATATACAAGATATGACACTGAATAATCAGCTAATTCTTAAATACATTAGATAACAGAAAATATGCTAATATAAAAGGACAAGGTAAAGGTTTAAAGGTCATGTGTCCTCCAATGTACACAGGAAATTCATAAGCTTATTTTTCTCCCAAACAACATAATTAAACTTTTTTTAAAAGTCCATTTTTCCAGATGCTAATTATACAGGTGTGTTCACTTTATGAAAATGCATATGTGCAAGTTTCTGTACACTGTGCGTCAATAAAAAAGTACAGAGCAGGTAGCAGGTATGACACATATATACTGAAGTAATAAAATGAGACACACCCACACAAGGAAAATTTCCCTGAGCAAGTTTTGATGCAGGACTGAAAAACCCCTTCAAATAGTTCTGCAAAAGGCACTACTTGGACTCTGCATATGCTACATGCCAACTGCCCACAAGCTACTGCTTCAACTATTTTAAAATATCAGCAAGCAGTAACAAACAGGTATAGGATAAAAGGGAAAGCATATATCTTCTTCAGGACACACTGCAGGAGCAGAGAAATAAAAATACAAAATAAATGATGAAAGGCAGGAAATCCCGTTGTCAATAAGGCATCCCAGAGTAACACCTAAAATGCTTAAATGTCAAACACAAAGAAGTTACACCTCGGCCAGGTGCGGTGGCTCACACCTGTAATCCCAGCACTTTGGGAGGCCAAGGTGGGCAGATCAATTGAGGTCAGGAGATCAAGACCATCCTGACCAACATGGTGAAACCTTGTCTCTACTAAAAATACAAAAATTAGCTGGGTGTGGGGGTGCACGCCTGTAATCCCAGCTACTCGGGAGGCTGAGGCAGGAGAATCGCTCAAACTTGGGAGGCAGAGACTGCAGTAAGCTGAGATGGCGCCACTGCACTCCAGCCTGGCAACAGAGCGAGACTCCATCTCAAAGATAGATAGATAGATAGATAGATAGATAGATAGATAGATAGATAGATAGATAGATAGATAGATAATGAAAAAAGAAAAGTTACACCTCAACACTACATACAAACTCAATTCTCAGATAAGCCACTTTCATTCTACACAATTATTTTGCAACAAATGTATCGTCTATTTTTACTAGCCTTATCACAGGATGGAAATAATTACTACCAATGGAACAATAAGTGGACATAATGTATTCACCCACTTTAGAATTTATAAACATGATAAATTGGCCAATAACTTGAGAAGATTAGAAGCATTTTCCTTCTGAAGTAGAATAAATTATAAAAAGTGACAGTTTTGCTTACCAGTGTCCACAAAAACGTTAATAGGAGAAAAACAATTTCAATAAAATACATATACACATGCACATCAAGAAACCTCCTGATGCATCCCTACCCCAAATCTAAAACCTAGACTGCATTCCCAAGTCCACCTTTGTATTATCCACCACATTCAAGGAAGCAGGTGAGCTCCTGATTTTACTCCTTGCTACTGACAGAATTATGTCCTCCCAAAATTCGTATCTGAAGCCCTAACCTTTACTGTGACTGTATTTGGAGACAGGGCCTCCAAGCAGGTAATTAAGGTTAAATGAGGTCATCAGGATGGGACCTTGATAAGATAGCATTAGTTTCTTATAAGAGACACCAGAGAGTTTTCTTTCCCTCAGGTCCCACAGCCCTCTATGTAAGGACATAGGGAAAAGGCGGCTATCTGTAAGCCAGGAAGAGTAACTCTAGGAAACTTATCAGCTGGCAAATGGATCTTGGACTTCTCAACCTCTAGAGCTGTGAGAAAATAAATGTATGTGGTTTAAGCTACATGGCCTGTGGTATTTTGTCATAGCAGCTAAGCTGACTAATACACTTACTCCATCCTCACTGCTTTTGTCATGGTTCCAAACCTCATGACATCTTTTGCCTGGATTATTGCAACGGTCCCTGAACAAATCTCTCAGCCCAGTCTCCATGCATCAGTCAATGAACTATCAAATACATAATTCGGTATGTAACTCCACATGCTCAACCACATAAAGTCTATGCTGATATTGCTTATAGTGCCAAATCACATTTTTGTCTCTAGCAATAATAATAGCAGGTGCTATTGATATAAACAGCAATTATGTGTCAGACACCATGCTCATATTTCCTATGAGAGAGGAATTCCTCTGTATCAACAACAAGCTCATATTCAATGCTTTTAAACATTCTACCAACATCCTTCATTCACTTTAGTCCATTCTTGTCAATTATTTCCCTGAGGCAACAAGCTGTTTAGCAGCTCCATGCCTTTTTGCATACACTCTATCTGCTTTCTTAAGCACCATTTAAAATTATAAATAGGCAGGTATTACCTACTCTGTGAAGGCTTCTTATCAACCCCTCAAAAAAGAATGAATCATTCCTTCCTTAACATACATTTATAATTTCTATACTAGAGCTTTGCAAAGCACTTGGAACATGTTTAAGAGATGTGAGAGAGGCTGATAAAAATGGCAGAAGAGATTGACAAGCCCACTGTATTCGTTTTTTGGTATATATGTGTTGTACTTTCGTTTTAATACACAGCCCTTTCCTTTTTTTGGCAGATACATATATACTTCCTAGGTGGTCAAATCAAATAAAGATATACCAAAAGCTCTACCCAAAACCATCTCTCTCTATCACTCAACATGCTGAATATGGTAAATGAATCTGTTTCCTTTCCATGCTATGAAAAAGGCTCCCTCCCACAGCCCTAAAACCCTCTCTGCACGTTAATGTCAACTCCGTCCTCCAAATTGCCTGACATTTTAACTGTGTGAACACCCAAGAGTGTTCACAGATCCAGTTCTTTCCTTAGATGCTCTAGCCCCAAGCACATCATTAGATACACAGAGATAATCATGCCTAACTATAAAATTTCAGTATGTGAAAGCTCCTTAATACGAAATTGAGGCTCTCCATGTTTTGACCTCCAATTGCAGTCTATGGCATGTATGCCACACTCTAGATCAGTGACCCTCCAGGTACTGATCTGTGGATCTTCTGTACATCAACAACTGCTGTGGGTCCTAGGAGTCTACATTTGTTATATCCTCCAATTATAACTGGGATGTGCGAAAAAAAATGTGGTAAATTACAGTTCTAAGTTCTTGAGGCTTCCCAGACATGCTTTATACCAGCCCACCTGAGTCTAAGCTCATCACTATCCTCCTCTTGGATAAAATCCCCCACCTAACATCCTGCACACAAGTTTGCAGGAAGACTAAATTAAAATTCCACCTCCTCCACTTTCTAGCAGTGTAAATATAGGCCCGTGCCTATGTCAATGTCTCCATTTCCTTTCCCATAAAATAGAAATACTCCAGAGTATCAAGCATTGGTGAAGATTAAATGAGATAATCCATCATAAGTGACTCGCGCATAGTGCCTAGCATGTACTGATGCTTAGTAAACATTCACTTTGTCACTGTAATTATTTTCACCACTATAGTCATTGTGTCCCCACAGTTAAATTTTCTGTTCTCTGAGGTCTAAAACACTTTCCTTCACAAGAGTTCTAGTGAACAAGAAATGCATTCTCTTCTCCGTATTCCTACACTATTTACTTCTTAGAGTGTTGTCCCAGTTCGTTCAGACTGATTTAACAAAATACGAATGTTCTTGGACTTACAATGAAGTTACATCCCAATAAACCCACTGTAAACTGCAAATGTTATAAGCTGAAAACGTGTGGCTGAGAGGGAGCCAGGGCTTGCTGCCACTGCCCAGCATCACTAGAGAAGTGTGGTTTCTCCCAAATGCATATCACATTCACTCCATCACAAAGTCGGAAAATCCCAAGTCAAACCATAATAAGTTGGGGAACATCTGTACCTTAGACTGGATAATTAATAAACAACAAAAATGCATTACTTAGAGTTCTGGAGGATGGGAAGTCCAAGGTCAAGGCGCCTGCAGACATCACAGATAATGCCTTCTATATGTCCTCACGTGGCAGAAGGGCAAGGGGCAAACAAACACCTCCCTCAGGCCTCTCTTCTGAGAAGACTAATTCCATTCAGGACAGCTCTGGCCTCATGACCTAATAACCTCCCCCAAGCCCCACCTCTTAATACCATTCCCTTGAGCAGTCAGGTTTCAACACACAAATCAGGAGTGGGTAATGGGGGACACATACATTCAGACCATAGCAAGTGTTTAACTATACTCTGCTGTTCCACAGATAGTGTAATATAAATGCCAAGACTCTGAATCCAGACAACTTGTGTTGAATTCCAATTCCTACACTTACTAGCTTTATTATCTTGTGTATTTAACTTCTCTGTGCTTTAGTTTCTTAGTCAAAAATAATGGGAGTAATATTAGTACCTACCTCATAGGGTTACTGTGAGAATTACATCAGTTAATACATACACAGCACTTACAACAACAACTGGACATTACAAATTCTAAGTAAGTGTTGCCATTATCACTATTATTTTATTATAATAAACTCTGCCAACAGGACAAACCCATATAAGCTGCACAATGAATGCCAGATTACTTGCTTATAAACATGGTGCATCATGTATACGCAATACATATTTAGAGAATGTATAAATAGTTGGTGTTACAGACATGGCTGTACATCTCCCCATGCTATCCTGAACCAATTTCACGAGGCAATGAAATGGAAGTAACATTCAGGAGCACTTGTTACATGCCCAGCTTACCATATCACTCAATGAACAGCACCTTGTTACTTTACTGTGCTATGCCTTTAAACTATATCCTGAATTCAGTAACACTATCTATCTCCCCTGCTCCCATTCCAGCCTAAGCCACCATATCTCTCTTAGACCACTGCAATAGCCTCTTAGACTGATATTCCTGATTCTGTCCTAGCCCCCTCTCCCTGACACAGTAGATTCTCACTACAGGAGCCAGAATGATTAATGTCATAAGAAAAGTCACACCGTATCACTCCCTATGACTTCCAAACTTAATCTTCCCTGACTTTCCCCCTCCATCACGTGACAGCCTCAGAGCCAGCCTCCTTTCTGTTCCTTCCTCAGACCTTAGCTCTTGATCTTGTCTCTTTCCAACCTTCTTCTCCAGCATACACCCATGTCTCCAGTCACTCCATCACTTTGGTATGTCTCTGCTCAAATGCACCCTCTTCAGAGAGGTGGTCCCTCCCTAATCTATGCTATACAAGCATGCCTTGTGACTCACCATTCCTTATCCTTGCTTTATCTGTCTCCATGGCATCTACTACTGCTGATATCTGTTGACTGCTCCAAGAAGGCAGGGATCTTGTCTACTGTTCACTGCTCAGCTCAATAAATGTTTGCTGAATAACTTTTCTATATAACTGCTGAATAACTTCTTGCTTTGTGATGAGGAGTGGAAGGTGCATACTGTTTTAAAATGTTGTCTATTTAATCAAGCTAGTATGCAGCAGATTGATTTCAAGCACAGATTTCTCCAATTCATCTAACCATTAACAGAGGTCCTCAAATCAGGAGTTGAGTATGAGGGGCGGGGCAGGAGGTATCAGTGAGAAACATCCTAAACCATCTGTGGGACTTCTAAAAACTCATAGGTTGGGCCAGGCTGGGTGAGGTGGCTCATGCCTGTAATTGCAGCACTTTGGGAGGCAGAGGTGGGCGGATTGCTTGAGCCCAGGATTTCCAGAACAGTCTGGGTGACACGGCGAAACTGTCTCTAACCAAAATATATAAACAGCTGGGTGTGGTGGTGCACACCTGTAGTCCCAACTACTCAGAAGGCTGAGGTGGGAGGATGGCTTGAGCTCAGGAGGAGGAGGTTTCAGTGAGCTGAGATTGCACCACTGATCTCCAGACTCTGTCTCAAATAATAATAATAATAATCATAAATAAGTTGGACAGGCTTCCCCCTCCTAATGTCTTGAATAAGGAAAGCCACTACAGTAAGCCCCTTCCAAACTCCCTCCCCACCACCCATTACCAGTGGAGCTTTGTCATCAATCTTCTAGTTGAACAAGGAAAGCAAAAAACTGAAAACCAAGGGTTATTTCACTAAACCATGATGTCATTCAGACAACTTCTAGAATCCCCTTTGCCTGACTATATGTGACAGGATGGAAAACAGCATAGTACAATCGTATCAGTCATATGATCAATCCATTAAAACAAAAAGGGAGCATATCAATGAAAAATCAGAAACACATTCTTAGCAAAGTTAGAAACTTTGTGAGAAAATGGGCTTAATAGTAGTCAGAGGATCAATATAGATTTACAAATTAGGCTGCTAAATGAATAATGAAACTTCTCAACATTTTCAATACAAGTCTTACAGATCCCAATAACAATGAGAGCTGGTTGTATTCCAGAACAGAGGTTCCCAATGGATTGGAACTATATCCCTTGATTAGATTCAGAGATACCTGAGAAAATGCTTTTACTGATCTTAATGACTAAGTGACGCCAGTAGACAGAAAAAGTGACTATGACATTCTGCGATAGTACCCAGGTAAAAAATTCAAGTATGATTTTTACTCCTTCAATTCTCTATAATTAATCAGTTTCCAATACGGTACCCAACACTATAGATGATAAAAGAGAAAAGTGTCCCTGCCTTCAAGTGTCCCTGTAATACACCACTTCAGTTTGATGAATGTCCATGTACGTGGCTAAACCTAGAAGCCTACATATATTTACATTTAACTGTCTAAGAGTTAAGAGGCAATGACAAATTAAGGAAGAACATCTTTGTAATTGCTATATACAGCAGTGGTAATATGGAATTGAGTTCATCAAAATTTATTGTTGTATCTGTCATTGTAGAAAGACAGCTCATGCAGGACTACAGTACAGCTGATATAATGCAACAATATGAAGCCAAAATCAAATAACAAATTATTATTTGCTAATAAACTTATTGTGGAGAAATCACTTATTCCTTGGAAAATTGGAAGTCTCCATATGGACAGCACGCTGAACTAACTAGTTGAGGGTACAGGTCCTCTAGAAGTCCATCTGATATGGTTTGGGTGTTTTGTCCCCTCCAAATTTCACATGGAAATGTGACCTCTGATGTTGGAAGTAGGTCTAGTAGGAGGGGACCTCTCAGTGGGAGGTCATGGGGGTGGATCCCTGATGAATGGTTTGTGTGGTCTTTATGGTAATGAGTGAGTTCTCTATGAGTTCATACAAGATCTACTTGTTCAAAAGAGCCTGGCACCTCCTCCTTCTCTTGTTCCTTCCTGGTATCCGATATGCTAGCTTCCCCTTTGCCTTCCACTATGATTGTAAGCTTCCTGAGGCCTCACCATAAGCTGAGTGGATGCCAGTTCCATACCTGTGCAGCCTACAGAACTGTGAGCCAAATAAATCTGTTTTCTTTATAAATTACCCAGTCTCAGGAATTCCTTTATAGCAATACAAATGGACCAATACACCGCCTTTGCTTCAGCACAAAATACAGAAATAGGTATTGTGTTATTTGCACATTGAGCAAACTACTACCAAGATAATCACTCCAAGTACTGACAAAGACATGTTCAATCTGACTCTTCCCCAAAACCATGTAGATGAGGAAGTATTTTAGAGAAAATATGCTTATGGTTGCATTCCTTCCTCTATCCCACAGTATAGAGCAGACTGCAAAAGGATAAAGGTCAGGCCTACTAACTTATTTTTCTATTCTGAGTGCTTAGCCCACAGAAAAAGTATAAAACGGGTCATTTGGCATCTGTCTCCTCCGCCATCCATTCACCTACCTTGGTGTGGCAACACCAGCCCCATTAAACCCCTTACAGGAAGCCCAGTTCCCTCAATGTGGTCATCTCTTTTAATTGAGGTCACTCACAGGCTCTTACCTCCTCTGCCCCTGTTCTCTACCTCAATCACTACTCCTTTCCCATCCAACAAAACACATCCATCTTCTTTCGTTCTCCTTCAGAATTGCATTGCTAATAATAATAGCCAATAGTTGCGGAGTATTTGCAAACCATTTGTGTAGGATCTCATTTACTCCTCACAGCTGCAGGGAGGAAAATCCCATGCTGAATGTCACGCAATAGGTAAACAGTGGAAACACTAAGTGTTTCTGAGAGTCAGACTCCACAACCTGTGCTGTAAACTGTAATGCCTCACAGTAGATATAAAGTTGATTTAATAGTAAAGAGGTAGCAAAGACTTAATAGTCTCCCTCTCCTTTGTCTAGCTATTCATAAGCGCTTATATTCACACTAGGGAAATGCTGTTTAAATATACTATATCTTGCAAATTCAAGTTGTATACACTATTTAAGTTTGATACGTGTCCATGTACGTGGCTAAACCTGGAAGCCTACATTCATTTACATTTAATTGCCTGAGAGTTGACAGCCAATGACAAATTAAGGGAGAACATCTTCGTAATTGCTATATAAAGCAATGTAGAATTTCGTCTATTAAAATTTATTTTGCATCTATCACCGCAGAAAGACAGCTAACACAGGACCATAGTACAATTGATAGAGTGCAACAATATGAAGCCAAAATCAAATAACCAAATATGACCAAAATAAGTATTCACTGCCCACATGAAGTCAATGGTCACGGTAAAATAAACAAATACAAATACAAATCTGCTTGAGAAGAAAATAAAGTATTAAGGCCAGGCATGGTGGCTCACGCCTGTAATCCCAGCACACTTTGGGAGGCCCAGACGGGCGGATTACCTGAGGTCAGGAGTTTGAGACCAGCCTGGCCAACATGGTAAAATCCCATCTCTACTAAAAACACAAAAATTAGCTGGGCATGGTGGAACACGCCTGTAATCCCAGCTACTTAGGAGGCTGAGGCATGAGA
Organism: Mandrillus leucophaeus; assembly: GCF_000951045.1. Lineage (NCBI taxonomy): Eukaryota > Metazoa > Chordata > Mammalia > Primates > Cercopithecidae > Mandrillus > Mandrillus leucophaeus. The sequence goes on along the minus strand of NW_012108519.1, from coordinate 1,162,904 downwards.
ATCGCTTGAACTCAGGGGGCAGAGGTTGCAGTGAGCCAATATCATGCCACTACAGGGACAGAGCAAGATGCTGTCTCAAGAAAAAAAGAAAAAAAGAAGCAGAAGAAAGAAGAAGAAAAAAGAAGAAAGAAGAAGAAAGTATTAATTAAAAAAAGATACCTGACTATGGTCTTAAAGGTTTAATATTACATGTAGTGCAAAAGTAGATAAGGAGTGGAAGCAACCCAGATGTCTATGAATGGATGAATGGATAAAGAAAGTGTAGTATATACACAAAATGAAATACTAAGAAGCCTTAAAAAGGAGTGAAATACTGTCATATGCTACAATATAGATGAACCCCGAGGGTCATTATGCTAAGTGAAAAACCAGTCATAAAACAGACAAATATATGATTCCACTTACATCAGGTATCCACCATAGTCAAATTCATAGAAAGTAGAACTGTGGCTACCAGAGGTGGGAAGAGAGGTAAGGAGTTGTTTAACAAGTATAGAGTTTCAGTTCTACCAACTGGAAATGGCCTGGAGATCTGTTTCTCAGTAATGTAAATATACTTAGCGTTACTGAACTATATACTAAAAATGATTAAGATGGTAAATTTTATAGTATGTGTTCTTTTCACCCAGTAAAAAAGGAGATCAGAAGACAGACTAGAAGATTTGGGCCAGCGTCTCAACTCTTATTCAAACTGAAATCCCTGTACATCCCCGGACTTTTTTACTCTCGTTTGGGAGCCAATTCAAGTCTTCCAAGTATGGTAACACCACACTCATGAGGCTTCCCTGCCTATCCCATCCCTCCTCAATCCCTTATTAGTTCTGCTCAGGCAGTAAGTATAGATAGCACAATGCCCAAATTCCAATCCAGGCTTCCCCACTTTTTAACTATGTATCTTGATTAAGTTATTTAACTTCCTGAAGTTTGTTTTTCTCATTTATAAAACAAGGGTAATATACTCCATATCGTGTAGTATTTCTGTTAGAATTAAACAAGTCAAATATTTAAGATATATAAGACTATCTGACATGAGTTACAACTGCACCATAAATGTTGGCTATTATTAATTTACCCATTGTATACAATATTGCCTTTAATCATATTCATACCACTCTATTGCACTCGGTTTGAATGGAATTCTTCTGTCTGCGTAGTAATATTACTTTCCTTTAAATTATCACTGTAAATCATTCTTCTAATAAATCCACAATGCACCTAACATGGCAGTTAACATAGTTTTATTAATGTAGTAATGTATAGATGTAGTTAGAGTTGTAAGAATTATGACAATTTCACCTGAAGACTTAACACCTGGGACACAAAGCACAGTGACTTACCAGGGATTCCAGCTCTGCCACGTGCTACCTGCGAGGCCTTGGGAGAATTCCTCTCTTTTCCTGAGCCTCACTGTTGTCATTTGTAAGCAGGGAAAGTAATAGCGCCTACCTCACAGGGCTATTTTGAGGATGAAATGAGCCCATATGCATTAAGATCTTAGAACAGCGCCTGGTAAGCAACAAGCATTTAATTAGTGTCTTCTGGATGGAGAATAATGGAGATTTTAGCTGAAAATAGGTACGCTCTAGGCAAAATCATTTTGTAGCTTGGATCAAGGAGTAAGGATTTTCTAAGCTGTGTTTTAATTATTTTACTTATAGTGCAATCTGAAAAACACAATAAAAAAAACTAAAACTTAATATTAATTTCCATCCAGTGAAAACCACAAGTGCTAATTCCTTGACTTAGTAAAAGAACGTATCAGTAGCATAGGAGATACCTAGGTTTAGGTGTTCTGGATAATATCACAAAAGTTAAACGCCTGATAATCTCCTTAACTTCTGTAAGTCTTTTGTCTTTCAAGCTGTCCATCCAGATTTTAAGTTAATTCACTAGGGTTTGAGAATTTTTTTTTTTAATTCTAATGGAGAGATCCCTAAGGTAGAACCATAATTCTTGGGATATGAGAGGATGATTTATTCTTCCAGAGTTTCTACAAAAGCAGAATTGTAAAACTTTTGTATAAATGTATACTCTACCATTTCTCTGAATGTATGTCATATTTTTAGACAAACAACCAGATGTTTCAGAATAGCCTACTGTGAGTGTTTCCTTTCTTTGCATTTATAAATAGTACCCTGACCTCTTTTCCAACTGAGTTTGAGGGTTTATTTCTATTGGTTTAGCAACTGTCAAAGTTTTTTTTTCTTACAAAAACAGGGTATTTCAGAAAACGTCTCCTACCTTACTGGTCCATTTTTTTTTTTTTACATGTATTCATTCAATATATATTAAGCAACACTACTCACTCCAAGATAAGGCAGGGAGATATTTGGCGTTCAAGAAAACAGCATCTACTATCTGATTTGACAACAGTGCTAAGGGCTAAAAAGAAAGTGAAGATACAGTCTTCCCTCCAATAGTTTACAATCTAAAGGGTAAATTAGACATGACTATAAGAAAAGGAAAATGGCATGTATATGACAATCAGTTCATTACTACTCAGTAAGTGCCAATAAAGAATACCAAAAACACCACAAAAAAACAACTTTTTGCAAAGAATTTGATATATTCCAAAAAAGTACTTAAATTTTAATAGTGAGAAAAATCCAATTTTATGACCTTAATTTCCACATGGTTTTATATTTTAGCATTGTTTTAAATACATAGAGAAGTGGCCCCATCATCCTTCATGAGTTCTCAGGAACTCTAAAAAAAAACCTCACATCTGCCCCCCAAAAGGACTACTTCAACCCAAATGAGGCCTCCTTTCTTTTCTCTGCAGCATGGGTAAATAAGTAAGCTTGTGCTGAACAGAAACTGAAACAAAATTTCACAGGACAACTTTCTAACTAGAAGGGATCACATGAGAATACCATTGAGTACTGTTTCATTTAAAGACAGAAACAAGTGAGCAAAATGGTTTAACTACCATTACATATTTAATCTGTCCAATACTTAGAAGTAATAACTAATATGATAAATTACAAGGTCCAGAACTTTGCAGAAAAGATTAAGACAGCCTCTCATAGCCTCTAATCTCACATCTATCGTATGTGGTCAAAGCTAAGACATATTTCCCAGATTATTAAGAAGTTCTCTACCTAATTAATATTTCACCAAGAATTCCCAAAATTCTCACTACGTAGCATGTGCAAAGATTGTATCCAAGAAATGTATCGATAAATAAATGAGGGCAGGTGGAAATGTGTGCTAAAAAAAAACTATTAAAGCAATGACTATCATTTATACTTAGCATTTGTATAGTCACTTTCACCAAACTTTCTCACAGTTGCAGGGAGGTAGGTTAGAAAGTAATACAACAAAACAACAGCAACAAAAAAAAAAAACCTTCTCATATACCATGAAGTCTATAACTCAGAATCCTAACTAGACTTTAAAAACCTCATAGTTTCAATGCGTTAATGTAAAAGTTCTTCAGAAAACTGTAATTCATTATAATCTGAGTTCTATACTTACCCACAGTATCCAAGAATAGTTGGATCTGGTAAGTATTATTGCATACCCATGAGTCTTACACTGCAAGGAGCTTGCAGTGATATTAGAAAAACAAGAATTTGTTTTTAAATGTACCATCAGCTTCTCCTTTTACAGACAAGCCACATAAAATCTGACAGGTTTACAGAGGAAGAAAAAATGCAAACACATGCACATCCATATAAATAAGTTTTAACAAGCTCTGTCACCCTCTAGGTATATTTTAATTTAAATAAATCTCTGAGTACTGACAAATCTATATAAAACCCTCTTCGTGTTAGGAACCACCTTAAATGTGTATGTGTTAAATATGTTTGGAAAGAAGCCAGGAAGATATTTGCACTTAACCCTAGCCTAGTTCCATGACCCACTTTTTTTTCTTCTTTAAACGTTGTTGGACAAAGAATGTCGTGAGCATTTTCTCTCAATATTTCTCCTATAAGTGTATGGAAGTCATCAATAAGAGTTTAAAGGTATTTCTCTCTTTTCCTTAAAAAAGTTAGCTTCCTTTTTAAAACACCCATAACTTCGTCTTCCAATTACTTATGGGCAAAGTTCCATGAGCCCGCGGGGGTGTAGAGTGCTTAAGTGCAGGGAAATCAATACTCAGCTTGTAAGTACAGTACTATTATGGGTAATAACAATGACATCCTATTAAATGTACTTTTAAAAATAGCTTATTTTCAATACACTTCTTTTTTTTTTTTTTTTAACCGAAGGCTGCATTCTACCGAACAGCCTACTTCAAGGACAAGCTTGCAACAAAAAAAAAAAAAAAAGAAAAGAAAAGAAAAGGAAAGAAAAGAAAAGAAAAGAATTTGCTATCAGGATACTTATCTTACAACAGCCTAAGATGTCATTATTCCACACAAACTAGCTTATTTTCTTGTATTTTCCTCTGATTATCAAAGGCTATATAATTCCACGAACCCTTTCCCCAAATCAAAATAACTCTAGATCACCTCAAGGTGGGAGAAGTGTTTAAGAAAACAAGCCAGAATTAGAGAAAATAAAACTTACTTTATTAAATAGGATGGACACCACTTCTCCCAAAGAACTGTCTCCAAAAGTAAACAAGAAAGATCAATCTGGTAAACTCACTGCATACAGGTTCCCGTGTAAGGTATCGGGTTCAGGCAGGTGGAGGCCAAATGATCGTAATTAAAGTTAATTAACAGGCCAGTCGTCTTAACGTGTATAACAAGCAGGGTGTAGGGCAGCACAGACACCCAGGCAAAGTCATGATCTCTACCGAGTAAATAATTTGGTGCCTGAAACTCACTATAGCTTCTTCTTCTTTGGAGGTGGAGGAGAGGAATGGAGGGAGTGTCTAGCTGTCTACCCGGATCGTCACCCTCCCGGGTCAAATCCCAGAAGTGGAGTTCTTGGATCACTTACCGGCTTCTGGTTTCCTTTCAGACGCCCATACGCGAAATCCAAGGGGCGGACACCAGCGCCGAGCACTCTGCGCTCAGGAAATTTACCCGGTGAAGTGTCGAAAAGCCCCAACCCCTCCAGACAGGGTCCTCCCACCCCGGCGCTGGCCATGCCGGCCCAGCCCCCCCGAGGCCCTGGGTACTCGCCTTGCGCGCGGGTCGCGGAGTTCTAAAAGCGAGGTGAGGCGGGGCTGGGAAGCCCAGGGCCAGCGTCTCTCCTAGCCTTGGGCGCTCGGTCCTCGCCCCTCTGCCCGA
>NW_012108519.1:1151341-1153137 GCF_000951045.1 Mandrillus leucophaeus | reverse complement strand
AAACATCTCCCACAGACTACCTGAAATTCTCTTCATTAAAAGGTGAAATGTATTTATCTTTCCCCTGTTCCTGTTGATGGAAGTGAAGCAATTAAGGAAAGTGCAGACCTTATTATGAAAATGAGATAATTGGTGAAGTGCCGAAAGAGAGAGGCTTCCCAGGAACCTGGGCTCTCAGGATTCTTCAGTCATCACCTTCACCCACACTACCTGCCCAAAAGCACCGTCTTTCCCTGGGGAGACTCTGAAGCAGCTCTGTCTTGCTAGAGATACCAAATATCCAGTTCCTTTTGAACTTAACACCTCATAGCCGACCTCATTTCCACCAGGAAAGTTTTATTGACATTTTCCAAACCACGGGAACTATTCCTTTGGATTTCTATAGCATTTATAGGAGGACTTTTATTTATGTGGCTCTTTTCTGGCTTCGTTTTACGGGTGTGTGTGTGTGTGTTTTCTTTTCCCCTTTTCCCTCTCCAAATTCTCACATACTTCTCATTTATTTATCTCTTTTTTGTTTTTGTTTTTGTTTTCAACTGAGTACTGCTGTGTTGCCCAGGCTGGAGCGTGGAGAACTGTGGTGCGATCTCAGCTCACTGCAGCCTCCGCCTTTTGGGTTCAAGCCATTCTCCTGCCTCAGCCTCCTGAGTAGCTAAGATTACAGCCATGTACCACCATGCCCAGCTAATTTTCATATTTTTAGTAGACGCAAGGTTTCACCATGTTGGCCAGGATGGTCTGAAACTCCTGGCATCAAGTGATTCGCCTGCCTCTGCCTCCCGAAATGCTGAGATTACAGGCGTGAGCCACCACGCCTGGCTCTATTTTTATCATTGTAACCCATCTAAACAAGGTGGGTTATAAATAAATATTATTAGATCAGTTATGTCTGAGAGATTCAAGCATTGCTTTGTCCTCAAGTTACTTTGCTTGCTAGATTTTATAAACTAATTGAGAAATTGTCTTTCTCCCTCTTCGCAAAAATATCTTAGTTCTTTGATTATTATTCACTCATTTATTGTTTAAAAATTATTAATCTCTGTTTGGCATTTTGAAAATACAAACAGATTTGTTTTTCAAATCTTACCAAATAAATGTTACCAAATACAATGCAATCTCTGGATTTAGTGTTTTCTAAGGGGAAATAAAGATAAATGCTACAAGGTACAACAATGACTTCATAATAGCCCTGGGAAACAAAGAAGAACAGTGCTCACTTATTGAATGTTTACATTAGTTATAAGATGTATTCTGGTTTAATGAATCTTAATATAGGAAAATAAAGATGTCTGAGGAAATATGGCAAAAGCTACATTTCATTAATTGATCGATAGTCGCCAGACTCTAGCCAAATACCTAACATATATGCTGTGTATACACAACATGTGTGAGTTAAAATTCTTTTTTCAATTTTATAAATATAGGTTTAATTGAAACTTAAAGAAGTTAAGTAGTAAATAGTGAATACATTGAACACAGTTAGGCTATATCTTTAGGGAATAATTTTTTTATTTCACAGCCTTCACAGTGAGGTATTCAGAGAGCAAAGTACACAGGGAAATTGGCTTAACAAGGATTAAGGTATGGGCCAAGCACAGTGGCTCACGCCTGTAATCCCAGCAGTTTGGGAGGCAGAGGCGGGCAGATAACCTGAAGTTGGGAGTTGGAGACCACCCTGGCCGACATGGTGAAACCCCATCTCTACTAAAAATACCAAAAAATTAGCGGGGCATGGTGGTGCGTGCCTGTAATCCCAGCTACCCAGGAGGCTGAGGCAGGAGAATACTTGAACCTGG
>NW_012108519.1:1140951-1150725 GCF_000951045.1 Mandrillus leucophaeus | reverse complement strand
TTCATTTAAGTATCTCAACAGTTCCTTGGTGAGATGTTGTTATCTCCTTGATAAGAAAACCTAAGAGAGAAAAATTGAGTGTTTTACACAAATCAAACAATTAGGACTGTAGGGGAGGCAGAATTCCAACCCAGTCTTCTCCAGGATCCATTCTGCACTGTTTTGTCTCTTGGAAAAAGTAGAAGGCTTGGAAAAGGCTGCATTCAAAATGGAACCAGTATAGGTTGCAGCATTTTTTTGAGCAAATTCATTAACTTACCTGAGCCTCAGTTTCCCCATAAGTAAACTGAGAATAATAATAATACTATGAGAATTTAATATGATTATATATCTACAGCACCTAAAAAATAGTAACCACTCAATGCATTTAGTTTTAGTTTATTTTCTCAAATTATTCTTCAAGATTTGATTCAAATCCTACCTCCTTCTCAAGACTTTCCAAATTTCTGATAGTCAGAATTATTTACACAACAGAATTTAAAATAATCTTTCCCTTTTTTTCTAAAAGAAAATCCAGTATTGCTTTTGCCAAATATGAAAATTAGGTATATAGATAAAATAAGCAAATGTCTACTTATTTATCAATTTACATGATTATCTATAGAAGTAAAATTATATTTTAAAATATACTTTTTCCACTTATATTTTATGAAATATTTTGATTCACACTTTCAAATTTTAACATTCAACGACTTCAACACTATGGGCTTTTTTTTTTTTTCTGAGACATAGTCTCATCATTCTGTCACCCAGACTGGAATGTAGTAGCGCAATCTCGGCTCTCTGCAACCTTCACCTCCCAGATTCAAGTGATTCTCCTTCCTCAGCCTCCTGAGTAGCTGGGATTACAGGTATGCCCTGCCATGCCCAGCTAGTTTTGTATTTTTAGTAGAGACAAGGTTTCTCCAGGTTTACCAAGTTGGTCTCAAACCCCTGGCCTAAAGTGATTTGCCCACCTCAACCTCCCAAAGTGCTGGATTACAGGCATGAGCCACCGAGCCTGGCCACTACAGACATGTTTATGATATATTTTTTTCCTTGCCTTTCTATATTCCATCTCAGCCCTATCCTTCAGCCCTGCTCCCTGGGATCCACTCCCTAGTAAAGTGCTCACATATAGGTTTTTGTCTCAGGCTGTATTTTCTGGGGAACTTTAGCTTAGGCGTTTTTCTTCATGTCTTCATATTTATTTGTTCAGTAGCTTATTCTCTGCTTTAGGTACAAGCTTTCTTTTAAGCCTGGAAAAAGGTAAATTCTTTTTTAAAGTTTTTTTGTTGTTTTTTTTTTTTGGTTTCCTTTTTTGAGACGGAGTCTCGCTGTGTCGCCCAGACTGGAGTGCAGTGGCGCAATCTGGGCTCACGGCAAGCTCCACCTCCCGGGTTCACGCCATTGTCCTGCCTCAACCTTCCGAGTAGCTGAGACTACAGGCGCCTGCCACCACACCTTGCTAATTTTTTGTATATTTTTAGTAGAGACTGGGTTTCACCATGTTAGCCAGGATGGTCTCCATCTCCTGACCTCGTGATCTGCCCGCCTTAGCCTCCCAAAGTGCTGGGATTACAGGCGTGAGCCACTGTGCCCGGCCTAAAGTTTTCATTGACAAATAAAAATGTATATATTTATCATAGACAGCATGTTTTGAATATGTTTATGTTGTAGAATGGGTAAAACTAGATCGTTAACATATGCTCTACCTTACATTCTTTGTGGTAAGAACCTTTAAAATCTACTTTCTCAGGGATTTTTGAGAATACAATACATTGTTATTAACTTTGATCACCCTATTGTATGCTAGATCTCTTGAACTTATTTCTTCTATCTGACTGAAATTTCGTATCCTTTCGCCAGTATCACTCCCAACTCCCCCGTTTCCCAGCTGGGTAAGTACCATTCTACTCTCCAATAAATTCAGCTTTTTTAGATTACATGTGTAAGTGAGATAACACAGTATTTGTCTTTCTGTGCCTTGTTTATTTCACTTACCATAATTCCCACTAGGTTCATTTACATTGTCACAAATGACATGATTTTCCTCTTTTTTAAGGCTGAATAGTATTCTGTTGTGAATATATGCCACATTGTTTTTATCCATTGATTCATTGATAGACACAAGTTGATTCCATATCTTAGATATTGTGACCAGTGCAGCAATAAACATGAGAGTGCAGATACCTCTTCAACCTCGGGAATTTAGTACTTTGCCATTCAGATGAATGTACAATAATGGGAGGAAATATGGAAATAATACATATGTTATGACACATATATTTTTGTACCAGGCATTGTGACACATTATTAGCTTTGTAAATTCTCTCAACAGGGCTAGGAGGTAATAAGTAATATCAGTATCTCCCTTTTAGCCAATGATGAAACTGAAAGGTTATCCAAGAACTCACGAGCAGTAAATAATCAGATGTTGAACAGAGATAATGTGAATTCAAAGTACATGCATTAAGTATTACACTGTGATGCCTCAGAGAAGGCTTTTTTTAACATTTTGTTAATAAGGACCTTTTGTTTTGAGGCATTATTTATTTGGGAGAAATGATGTATCTTATATTCAGGAATTTATAATACTCTCTCCTGATTCTCCTACTGCCCTTTGATTTTTTACCTCTATTGAATACTCTTGTCAGTCAGTCTTGCATTCTGCACACTTGGAATACTTATTTATTTATTTTATTTTATTTTATTTATTTATTTTTTTTTTTGAGACAGAGTTTCGCTCTTGTCATCCAGGCTAGAGTATAATGGTGCAATCTCAGCTCACTGCAACCTCTGCCTCCCGGGTTCAAGTGATTCTCCTGCCTCAGCCTCCCCAGTAGTTGGGATTACAGGTGCCTGCAACCACACCCAACCAATTTTTGTACTTTTAGTAGAGGCGTGATTTCACCATGTGAGCCAGGCTGGTCTCAAACTCCTGACCTCAAGTGATTCTCCTGCCTCGACTTCCCAAAGTGTTAGGATTACAGGCATGAGTCACCGTGGCCGGCCTGGAATATTTTTATTACTATTTGAATTCCCTGAAGTACCCAACCTAGAGCTTTAGGTAAATGTTTGTTTTTATCAAATCTGAAATGTTTATATTCATTATGTTGTCTCTTTTCAGTTCTTTGTTACAAGCTGTGAGTTACTTTGAAAGTTTTATTCCTTCTTTCTCAAAGCAAGAGAGCAGTTTAGTGGATGGCACTGCAGGTTACCCTAGACAAAGGGGCAGTGAAAAATATTCAGTCAATTCAATTGTTGACCAAAAATTGATGGTGTTGTGGAAATAATTTATTTTTAAACATAAGATTTTAAAAATTTTTAAAGTTTAAAGGAAAGTTAACAAAAGTTTTCCTATAAAATTAATATTTCAGAAACTCATTTAAGCACTATAGATGAGAGTATTTCATTAATACTAATATGTGTATTTTTACACTTCTTCTGAAAGAGGAATTCATCTTAAAATGAATTACTGTTGGCCAGGTGGCAGTCACAACATAATTGTCACTGCCTACATGCTCCTGAACTTGATCATAAGTGTTTTATATTGTCGTCACTTCATTTGAATTATTTGCATTACTGCATATGTTGAGTTCATGATTCAAAATTATCTTCAAAAAAATTGCACTGGGTTACTGCAGAAAGACAAGGAAACAGAGTAGTGTGATTTTGTGTGATATTTGATAAAAATCTATGTCTAAAAAAATCTCAAAGAGCATTTTTGTAGATATACAGTATATAAAAATTCTATTTATTTTAATATTAAATTTAAAATTTGCATTTTAAATTTGTTGACATCCAGTAGTTTCTGCCACTGCTAACCTAAAAATCTAGTTTTATTTTTCTATGGAAAAATGTTTCTAAGAAAAATCATTGCATGGGAGAAAATATTTGCAAATTATGCATCTGACAAAGGTCTCATATCCAGAATCTATAAAGAACTTAAGCAATTCAAGAAGCAAAACACATATAACACCATTAAAAAGTGGGCAAAGGACATGAATAGACATTTCTCAAAACAAGACATACAAGTGGCCAACAAAAATAAGAAAAAAAATGCTCAACCTCACTAATCACCAAAAATGAAATACAAATGAAAATCAGAAATGCAAATGAAAACCGTAAGATACAACCTCACACCAGTCAGAGTGGCTATTATTATTAAAATGTCAAAAATAAATGATGTTGGTGAAGCTGCACAGAAAAGGGAATGGTTATGCACTGTTGGTGGGAGTGTAAATTTGTTCAGCCACTGTGAAGAGAAGTTTGGAAATTTCTCAAAGAACTAAGTTGAACTACCATTCAAACCACTAATCCCTTTAATGGGCATATACCCAAAGTAAAATAAATCATTCTACCAAAAAGATGCACGTACTCATGTATTCATCTCATCATTATTCGCAGTAGCACAGACGTGGAATCAATTTAGATGCCCATCAAGAGTGGATGGATAAAGAAAATGTGGTACATATACAAGATAGAATACTATGCAGCAATAAAAAAGAACAAAATGATGTCTTTTGCAGCAACATGGGCACAGTTAGAGGTCGTTACCCTAAGTGAGTTCACTCATAAACAGAAAACCAAATATTGCATGTTCTCACAAGTGGAAACTAAGCACGGGGTACCCGCGGACATAAAGATGACAGCAGTAGTCACTGGAGACTTCTAGATGGGGAGAAAGGAGTAGGGGGTAAGGGCTACAAAACGACCTATTGGGTACTACGCTAACCACTTGGTGATGGAATCATTCACACCTCAAGCCTCAGAGTCAAGTAACAAACCTGCATATATACCACTTGAGTCTGAAACAAAAGTTGAATTGTAAAGAAAAAGAAAAGAAAATGTATTACTAAGAGAGATGAAAGAAAACCTAACTTTTGCCCAATGGATTTATAGACAAAATACATTCACTGTATATAAATTCATTGCTTCCACTTTAATGTGTCAATTCTTCTCATGTATGTCTGTAGTTGAGTTTACTAAACACGTGAGCAAATGGATTTCTTTGTGATGTGTCTTGAAAATACTGTGTAGTTCCATTTTTTCCTTTTTGTGAAAAATGCTATACTTAAAATAGATAATTAGCTTTAAAAGCTCTTCTGACATCAAGAAAAAAATGGAAGAGGGATTTGGAGAAGCAAAAGATAGAGAGGTAGAAATGCAAAAGCAACAGCTAGAAATAGATTTCTTATAAAGCAATGAAATTAAGCTGTTAAAACTTATCTGAAAAGCACAGAATAATATCAATGTAAAAGGTAAGTGAAATACACAAAAAGTATTAATAGTTCTAAAAGCAGAGGTCACAGACTAACTGCCTGTGAGTAGCATGAAGGCAAAAAGTTCACCGTATGATTCAGACCACAGAAATGTTTTAGTTTTCAAAATGTATATTTTTTATTTTAAAATAGGGATTTTAGCTTCTCTTGAAAAAAAGTCAGAAGGCCTGATAGTACTGCATTCACACTTGCCAAAGCAAGTCTAAATGGATTGGAGGCTGGGTGGGGTGACTCATGCCTGTAATCTCAGCACTTTGAGAGGCCGAAGCTGATGCACCACCTGAGGTCAGAAGTTCAAGACCAGCCTGACCAACATGGTGAAACCACATCTCTACTAAAAATACAAATTAACCGGGTATGGTGGTGCACGCCTGTAATCCCAGCTACTTGGGAGGCTGAGGCAGGAGAATCGCTTGAAGCCAGGTTGCGGTCTAAGCCTTGCAGTGAGCCAAGATTGTGCCATTGCACTCCAGCCTGGGCAATAGACTGAGACTCCATCTCAGAAAAAAAAAAAAAAGGATTGGAAAACTGGCTGCCTTTTTTGGGCAGTACATACACTGTTTAGTTTGTTATAGTCGCTCCTCACCCTATTTCTCCTTGGGGTTATGACTCCAGAGCTGTGGAGGTTGCAACTAGGAGATGTTACCTGAAATTATAGTCTGTTAAACTGTATGAGCAACCTTTGAGGCAAGCTTATGAATTTCTGAAATGGAAGTCTTACAAATATACAGTCCAGACCAAAATTTAATACCCAACATATTAAGACTATTTTATCAGCACAAGCAGAAGCAGTACAACCATAATAGGTACCATCTACTGAGTTCTTAAAATAAGTCAAATTGCATGTCAAACACCTTACAGCTATTATTCAACTAATTTTTATAGATATTTTGTGATGAACCACAAAGCTATAGTGGTAAGCAAAGTAGATCTACTTCACTCTCATTTTAGAGCTTACAGTATGATTGCAGAGCAGATATTACCCAAATAATTACACAAATGTGTATATATGTATATGTGTGTGTATGGCATATACATGTATTATGAATACACACAAATATTACGTATCACATACTATATGTATAGTATACATATATAAATCTATATTACATAGACTCCATAGGATACCGATGCATGCATACATACATATTTCAATATGTATACATTTCCATATATAATTATGTTTAAATCATATGAATATGGTTATATTTGTCTCTAACCTCAAAAACAGTCAGTGCATGTGGTTCAAGTTCATAAATTTTAGTTGAGATGGAGGAAATGCCTTTTCAGTCTTTAGTTCAGATGGAGGGAATTTCTAACCCTCCTAACCTTTTCTGCCTTCTCTGCATTCCACTCCACACCTTCAGCCTGTGATAGGTCAGTAATTTATTTTTTGGTGTGTTTGGAAGGAGGCACTGGCCCGATGATCCCTTCTTCTTCATCTCCTCTTTCTTTTTGTGTGGGCTGCCCTCGGAAAGCCAGAATTCTGTGTTGCTTTTCCAAGCTATAAGACCTATGGGAAGTTTGGATCTAACCATAGCTTCCAGAGCCTGACATGTCTAAAATTAATAAAAGAAGTATTGAATTACTCTTCTGCCTGATTCTTGTCTGTCTGTCCATTCATTTCAAACCAGGAACCACAAGCATTTGTGGTAAATATTAAAAACAACATTCTATGCTACAGAAAAATAAGGAGAAGGAATGATTTTTGATTGGTAAATCTGAAAAGTCCTTTTAAAGCAAGTGACATTTAAACTGAGATGTGAAGGCTGGGTGGGAGGGAGCTATGTGTGCTGTGAGGAGGAGGGTGGAGATGTGTTCTAGGCAAAGAAGAGAATTTGTGAAACCTTGGAGGCAGCAAAAAGCAGGAACTTTGGAGGAACTGAAAAAGAAAAAAAAAAAGCTTTCAGCTAGATTGTCAATAGAGTAGACAGGATGAAGTTGGATGTACGGGTAGCCACATCTTGTAGGGCCTTAGAGGCCATGTTCGGGGTGGAGATTTTATCAAAAGGGCAATAGAAAGTCATTGAGTGGATTTAAAAGGGGAGAATGTAATTCACTTTATCTCCTTACCTTATATAATCTTCAAAATAACCTTTAATGAAAGGTACTATTATTATGCCCATATTTCAGCTGAACACATGGACATGCAGAGATTAAATTTCAAATGCATTACTTGGTAGCTCATACAATTTCAGGGCCATCTTTTTACCCACTCTACTATGCCATATGTGCAAAGAACTCCACAGTCTAATCTATAGAATTGTCATGGCATCTGAGCATTTATAGACCATAACATACAAATAATACATAGGAATAATTAATCTTTTGAGGTCTTTATAAAATTCTTTTGTATTTATAATTCAATACGTCCGTGTTTAGAGAAATAAAAGGGACATCCAGTGAATTCATCCTTCCATTTTCTACAGTCGAATTCTAAGCAATTAGGGAAGATTTAATTTGTTTTAATGTGAGGTGCTCCTTTTGTTTTGTATAAACAATTCAATAATTGTCCCCAAACCAAGTAACTAAAAATAGATTGGAGGAAGGGGAACAGAGGATAAGAATGTGTCAGCACTTCACGAAAAGTTTTTGGTAGATTGGGCAGTAAAGATGCTAACCTAATTACTTTCCCTGTAGCTAGTTCCAGAAATTGGCACATGATTTAAAAAGACATTGATCATTGACTTAATGTACAGTGTGTACATCGGTTACTAGTAACTTGTGTGCCAGTGAAATCTGTTGTTCTTACTTTAGAAAACAAAAATCCATATATCCTGTTTTTCTGGCTGAAAAGGTAGTGTTCTCAGTTTCTCTAAAACACATTTTTTCAGAAAAGGTATCTATCTGCCATTTGATCGTTTTTTCTATGTGTGAAATATGACATACCGTCTCGGTTATGCTGAACAGCAGGTGCACAGACCTTCAAAGGCCTAACTTACAGGTTTGCATTTCCTTCACTCCACATGGCTTCTGTGGCATCCTGTGTCATGTTTTCTGTTCTTTCCTGTGGAAACTCTCATACCCACGTTACTTCAATCTAGTTTAGCAATCAGAAAACATGGTGTCTGCCCAGTAGATTTTGCAAACATTTTAAGGAAACTGTGGTAGTCATGCTTGATTGAACTGTTCTTTCTTTCGCTTATAAAGGAACTACTGCTCATGCCTTCATTCAGCCATGAATGCTTGGCTTTTTCAAAACAGTTTCTAGGACACTAAAAAAAGGAGATTTTTGTTTTTCTTTCATCTCCAGAAAAACAAGAAAATGAAACAGCACTGGAAATACTCCTTTTATGCACTGGGTGAAGACAGTTTTTACAAAGCAATTGTTTCATATAAAAGAAAGCAACTTAATGTATTAGATTATGTTTATAATCTACAGAGCGAACTTCTAAATAAAAAGCAAAGCATGTGAATAATTATTAGATAGGTAAATGTTTTATTGATACAGCAGAATTCAACAGGGAACAATGAAATCTAAAGAACTGAAGTTTTTCTTTTATTGTCCCTTCCAAACTGTGCTTCTGAACTTACACTTCTCCTGCCCCGAAATGAAATATAGGGTGGGTCTTCTAGGTCTTCCCATCTGTGTCAGTGACAAGAATATTAATTTATATTGTAAAAGTGTCTGGTCTAATCTAGTATGCGAGACTAACTCTAGTACATTTCATTCATTATAAAGCCTACTGTGCTCAGTCACCACCCCTCTCTCACAAGCCTGCTTTAAATCTGAAAGGCTGTCTCACCTGTTTCGGTGTGGTGAGTGAAATAGAGAAGGCTAAACTTTTTCTTCCCACATGCTCACTTCCTTGCTTGTTCGCTAGCTGCTGCATCTGGCCCCTCAAGCGTCAAGTCAAGAGGAAAAGGAGATTGAGAGGAAGGGCGGTCTGTGAATTGGTGAGTGCAATTGTACTTTTCTGGCTCTTACTTTCCTAGTTCTCTTTTCTACTCCATCCCCCACCCACCGACCAACCACTGCTAGAGTCTGGAGTCCGCCAGCTGCTCTTGAGATGCTGGGAATACTTCCTCACAAGCAGCAGCTTTTGACATCCCTCTTGGGTCCCTTTTTGGTGCATTAAGTTTCTTTAATAAATTAAGTGTCCTCAGAGGTCTACCACAGTCTTCTCCCATGCTCCCTACAGCCTCTAGTAAAGTTCAAGACACACTGCTGGCACTTGCCTCTGATGTGTGAATTGATGTCCTACCTTCTTCAGTGCTGAACCTCAGACTTGCTTTACACACTGTATCTGACATAAACTAAGAATAAGAGATAAGAGCCTTTGGCCAAGTATATCATTCAGGAGACTGGAGTCAGAAAAAAACAAGCCACTACATCAACAAGGCTGGAGTTTTTTATTATTAAAGGAGTGTATGCATGCATGTATGTGTGGGCGGTCATATTTATTAAATACTACCCATATGCAAGCCCGGTACATAAATAACTCTGTATTATTAATAGTAAAAACTAATACTAATTAACAACTAATACTAGGGTTATATTTTTTATTTT
>NW_012108519.1:1111660-1140897 GCF_000951045.1 Mandrillus leucophaeus | reverse complement strand
TATATATTTTTTTTTTTTTTTTTGAGACGGAGTCTCAGTCTGTAGCCAGGCTGGAGTGCAGTGGTGCGATCTTGGCTCACCGCAACCACCACTTCCCAGGTTCAAGTGATTCTTCTGCCTCAGCCTCCCGCGTATGTGGGACTTACAGGCATGTGCCACCATGTCCAGCTAATTTTTTTTGTATTTTTCGTAGACACGGGGTTTCACCATATTGGCCAGGCTGGTCTCGATCTCTTGACCTTGTGATCCACCTACCTCAGCCTCCCAAAGTGCTGGGATTACAGGCATGAGCCACTGCACCCTGCCAGTTTATATTTATTAAATACCATCCATATTCAAGCCCAGTACATAATCTCTTTTTTATTATTAACAATAACTAATACTAATACTAATTAATAAGTAATACTAGGTTATATTTATTAAATACTGCCCATACGCAAGCCCAGTTCATAAACTATCTTTTTCAATCCTCACAGCAACTCCATGAATTAGATTCTATTACTAGCCTCATTTTATAGATGAGGGTATTTATGAGGTTTAAGAGTTTAGTTAACTCACCCAAGGTCACCTACTTTGTAAATAGTAGAGCTGGAACTCAAGTTTAGTATCACTGGCAGATGCATAGCTTAGCTTACTGTAATTACTATATCAGAGCAACTCCCTATGGGACTGGAGTGTTATTAGTTTAAATAGTGACTGGAGCTAGACTATTAAAATGGCTTCTTGCATCCATAGCCAAAAATTAGCCCAGATAACAGACTTCAACAGCAGCTTTCCTCTGTGTTATTGATAGAAATCTTTCACTGATTGAGGTGTGTCCTGGGTATAGGCCTTCACACGATGATAATTTTCTTCTTAAACACTGTGAAACAACAAGAGACAAGTTTTCAAAATATTCCATCTACTCCTTCACCTATCTTCTCATGTATCAATAATATAGCCAATAATTACTGATTCAAATTTCTTCTGACGAATTTGTAATTTAGCTATGATTTCTCGGAATCTAGCTATGCATTCTAAATTCTGATTTCCAGTTAGGTTCCTTGTGGCATCATTGAGCATTGAAAATAACTTTTTTGACTCATAACAGCTCATGAGAAAAAAATGGGTTCAGTCAGTAACATTACCAGGCAGGTCATCCGCAAGCCACAATAATATCATGGAGAATTCAAAGTAAATGGATTTGCTTGCTAGGCAAGATAGCATGTCAAAGCCTCGAAAAAATTAAGGTTCTTGGCTATTAGGCCTACAGGGACCTCAGTTGCAAGGTTCAGTGAAGACAAAAGCCAGAATTGGGACTGAGGGCAGTCCCTTGCAATAGTGATTATTTTAATGCATAGTGTCTAAGGGGGGTTAAGGAGCAAAAAATAGATCCAAGAAAACATTTAACTAATGGTTAATCTGTTGGGACAGTTATGTCAGCAGAAACCTATGAGGCTTTCCAATGGCCTTCCTTAAGCCAATCAAACCTAACATTTTATATTAAGCATTTCCAAACTACAGTTTTATATTAGGTATATGTAGTGCTTTATAAAAACAAGAACTACTTGATCGTGTAATCCTAGAAAATCCTTCAATCAATACTCTCTCCTAGAGATCTATGGCTTACCTTTACCATATTAAAGTCTTCAAGGGATCGCTGCTTGAAAGAAAGCTGTTTAATCTTGTTTAATTTAGCATTTCCTAAATGTACATGATCGGGAAACCATCTTTTTGTACAATGCGTTTAATTTACTGAACCACATTTTGAAAAAAAATGGTCCAGTATAATTAGAGAATCTCATAGCCAATAGGTAGCACGCACAGAACATTATTGAATATTACTTCTTGCAGCGAAGCTATTGAGAATTTTCTGGTGGGCATGAATTTAAAGTAAATTATCTTTAAAATGTTACCAGCAGGCAGATATTCTAGATGTCTGTTCAAGGTCCATAAACTTCAGGCTAGAATTAGGCTAACAAGCTCATTTGAGAGTTATAGAGCCCCTAGGATATGGAGCTCTGTAGGTCAGTCCAACTCTTCATAGAAATGAAATGAGAAAGTCCCTAAGGATAAATCTAAAATATTTACTTAAAAAATTCTGAATGCAAGGTACTCATAGCCAAATAGTAGTTAAAATCATAAAGCTCTTGCCTATGGAAAAATTTAACCTAGAAAATTTGTTAGTGGATGGTAACAAATGTCAATAAAAGTCCTAAAAGATATCACTGTAAGTATCCTCAGGACATGCAGTCTTGAAAAACGTAACTTCCAAAGAAACTTTTGAGATAGTTATTTACCAAAAATACATCTGTATAACTGAACGGGTTAAATACTGCTTTAATAATATCACCTCCTATTTGGGAAGGCTTAGAGGCATGCTCTTAAGCGAATTAAATATCTTAACCCTCATAGCAACCCCATATTTTCTTCATTTCTAACAAATTATTTTGTCTATTATGCCTGAAACTCAGCTCTTTCTTAATTCCTTTTTTTTTTTTTTTTTTTTTTTTTTTTTTTTTTTTTGAGATAGGGTCTCACCCTGTTGCCCAAACTGAAGTGCAGTGTTATGATCTCAGTTCATGGCAACTTCTGTCTTCTGAGCTCAAGCAATCCTCTTGTCTCGGTCTCTCGAGTAGCTGGGACTGACTACAGGCATGAACCACCACACCCGGCTAATTTTTTGGTATTTTTTTTTAAAAGACAGGGTTTCTCCATGTTGTCCAGATTAGTCTCAAACTCCTGAGCTCAAGCTATCCACCGACCTAGGCCTTCCTAGTGTTGGGATTACAGGTGTGAGATACTGTGCCTAGTTGCAACCCACATTTTATAGAAGTTATAGCAACCTGAGGCTAAGAGACTTTAAGTAATTTGCTCAAATTCAAAAGGGGAGTAAGTAGTTAGGCCAGAATTAACCACACTATTTAATAGTCCAGTATAGGATTTTTATGTATATGGGTTTTATAAGTTAACAAACTTGTTTGGATGTGGCAACAAAGGACAATACAACAGTAACCTAAATAAGATAGAGGTTTTTTGCTCTCTTAGTTCATGTAAGTAGTCTAGGACTAGATCCAGCTCTTTCTATCTCTCAGGGACTGACTGTGTTCCTCACAATTCAAAGTGGGAGTCCTTATGCCCAATATTATGATATTAGTTATAGGAAAGTGATTAGGTCATGAGAGTAGAGCCCTCGTGAATGAGATTAATGCCCCTATAAAAGAGACCCCAGAGAACTATTGGGCCCTCTTTCTTCCGTGTGAGGATATAAAGTGAAATCAGCAGTCTGCAGGCAGGAAGAGAGTCCTCACCAATACCCAACCATGCTGGCATCCTGATTCTAGGCTTCCAGCCTCCAGAACGGTGAGAGATACATTTCTGTCATTTAAGCCACCCAGTCTATAGTACTTTGTTTCAGCAGCCCGACAACATAGCCACCCAGCCAGCCTCTCCGCCAGCCTAACATCCATTTTCTCATCCAGCCTCTGGATCTGCCAGCCATCCAGACGGACTCTCAGCCAGTCAGCTATCCTCTCAGCCTGCCTCCAAGCCAGCCTTTCGGCCTATCTGCCAGAAAGCCTTTAAACCAGCCGACTTGCCAGCCAACCACCAAGCCTATCAACATGCAGCATACATCCTATGGCCAAATATGTCTACGCTAGTTCTTACCATTACATCCACTTCTCAGTTGGTGGGAAGCAAAGAAGAAAGGACACAGTATACACTTTTATAGGCCAGAACTAGAAGTTGTTCATTACATTTACCCATATGCTATAGACTAGACCTTAATCAAATGGCTACATCCAACTTCAAAGGAGGCAAAAAAATGAAATCCTTATCTGGGCATTCATGTGCTCTGTTAAATTCCAGGGTTCTATTACTAACAGAATAAAAGGAGGGTAGCTATTTGGGGATATATTTTTTTATATATACAGAGTCCTAACTAACAGTTTTTGTCATAGAATCATCCACTTCTAGGCTAAACATGAATGTTCTATCAAATATTTTGATTTAGCTTTAAAGTATTTAATACTAGGCAGTCCTTACTGCTATAAATTGATGGCATGAAGCTTGGGTCAATACAAGATTATTTTTTGACGAGAATAGGAGAGTGTTGATTTTTTCTCTGATCATGATGGAAAGTGCATCCAACTTCTTCAAACGTAATATAAAGTCATTGGAAACTAGTTTCTGTTCCATCTAGAGATAACAAATACCCCCTATATTGCTGCGGTGCTATTAAGATGTAGATTGTGGTTACCGGTGCCTATGAGGGACCAGGGAGAGCATCAGGATAAATAGCTAATGCATGGGGGACTTAATACCTAGGTGATGCTTTGATAGGTGCAGCAAACCACCGTGGCCCATGTTTACCTATGTACCAAACCTGCACATCCTGCACATGTATCCTGGAACTCAAAATTAACTTAAATTAAATTTTAAAAATTGTTGCATTGGAAAGAGAAAAAATAAAATGCAGAAAACAAAAAAAAAAAAAAAATTTAAAATGTGGATTGTGTTAAAGCCTAAAAGATCTACACTGAGTCCATGCAGATGAGTCCATGAATAATACATGTCTGCAAGGGTCAAGGAGTAGTCATGATCACTACTGACAATCAATGGATTAATGGATTAAATGAATCATAAGTAAGAAAACAATATAAATAATACATTATTCACTAAATAACTTAAAACAGTCACATTGTAGGCAATAAAGAATAGTTATTCTAACTAAACATATGAATGCACATGTATCTATCTATGAGATTATCTATAAGATTAACTTGGACTACATGTGAGAGAAAAATCAACATAACAGCAACCCATTCCAAAGTCCATGAAGACAGAATACATCAAAAACATTCTATAGACATTTCTATGAAAAGTCATTTTCTTTTGAAGATATATGTACAAAAATAACTACAGGACCACAAAAAAAAATTATTGCAAATATTGTAACACTAAAAGCAAATGGCTCAATGTTGAAGACTGTTTTCCCACATTGTGCTTACTTTAACTAATAAACACTAACTTATAGGGAATTTACCACTCTAGAAAAATTAGTCAATTAAAAAGAGCCCCTTAATACGGCTTCCACTTATATAGAGTTCTAATTTCATTTTCTGTATTTTCATCTCTCTTTTATTTTTTTACCTTGTCAAATATTTTTCCATGTATTCACTTGGGGAAGAGCACTGTAAATAACTACATCTCTCTTGTTTAGTACTAGAGAGCTTTTAAATCCCTTTGTACGTAATTTTCATTTACTTCTTATATTAGTAACTTTCATTTACTTACTAATGCTTATTAATACAAAGTACAATGTCTTAGAATCTCTGAAAGTCAGTGTTTCTTAATTTTCTCGTTTCGTAAAATCCAGAAGTTCTGATTTATGATATTTTTAACTGATGAACATTCTCCTGAATTCTGGAGCCTTCAAGAAGCACCGAATGTAACTAACAACTTCATTGGACCCACCAATACAATTTCAAAAAAGTGTAGGTTTATATTTCTTAGGAGATCATGTAAACACAGTGATACTCTTCAACAAATAAATAGAAAATTTATACTTTTCTAAATGTTATAAAAACTTGGATTTTTAGACAGAATTTTAATACAGAAATTTTTATACAAAATCCTAAGCGTTATGGGTTTCGTGAGTATATTTTATATTTGTAGTAATGGTCTCAGCTTGAAACTTAGATATTTTCATTTTTGGACATAGATAAATCTGAGCACATCTGGAGAATCAATTCTAGTGGTTTTGAAAGTATTTTTATATTGGAAGACTCCTTTGTTCAGCCAGGCCCAGTGTCTCATACCTGTAATCTCAGCACTTTGGGAGGCCAAGGCAGGTGGATCATCTGAGGTCAGGAGTTCAAGACCAGCCTGGCCAACATGGTGAAACCCTGTCTCTTCTAAGAAGAAAAATACAAAAAATAGCCAGGAGTGGTAGCAGGCACCTGTAATTCCAGCTATTTGGGAGGCTGATGTGGGAGAATCGCTTGAACCCAAGAGGCGGAACTTGCAGTGAGCTGAGATCACGCCATTGCACTCCAACTGGGTGACGGAGTAAGACTCTGTCTCAAAAAAAAAAAAAAAAAAAAAAGGAAAAGGAAAAAGAAGACTTCTTTGTTCAAACAAAATCTTCAGAGGAAATGAAAATAAAATAGATGAAACGGATACAGATCTGGTTGAAGCAGCCCAGGGGTGGGGTGGGATCTCTTCAATTACATAATAATATTGAATAAGTTAATTGAGCATCTCAAAGATACATTTTACAGGCAATTTTAGGCACAGTAGACATTATTTAATATTAGCAGCTTGACTGATAATCCCTGTTTCTATCCTCTGCTTTCTAGGATGCAAAAATCACAAGTCTCATCCAGGTACATTTGTAGGTGCTCATGCTCTTTTAATTTTTTAACAAAATTTTGGCTATCACACATTGTGAAACAGTAGGATGAATTATTACATTGAGAAACTACAAATGAGGTACTTCACATTACAAGTGAGTTATTTTAATTTCGATAACTTCTGGTCAAATTTCGTTCACACATTTGGTATTTGAAACAAATGAATTCTGCTTGCTTTAATCCAAAATAGAGGATATTGGTCTCTGAGTCCAAACTGCATATCTCAGTCCCTGGGCTAGGCCTAAATTGCCTATTCCTTCAACAGATGTTTATTGCACTGGTGCTATATCAGTTAAGGTTCAGGCAGAGGAGGAAAGTCCCTGTGTGTTCTAGGAAAAAGGACTCATTATAGGAATTAGACTTTATACAATGGTAGAAGGAACTAGAAGGTGTGGGAGGAAGAGTTAAAGGATCAGAAAAGAAATTAGCAAGGAGCTAATCTGAGAAGCTGAGTATATTCAGTTGCTAAATTTGAGCCACAAAGGGGAACCCACAGGAAGTGCTCCCTGCACAGACCAACTTGACAAGTCTAGGGGTCCACAGCCAAATGTCTGGAAGTATGTCTTGAGGCCACCATTGATCTTTAGGACCAGTAGGCTGGAGGAAGACCTAGCAGAGCAGAGAATGAAGGCACACTGGAACCTACTGAGCACCACTAATCTATCCATTACCTCCTCAGACTGCAAAACAGCTTTCACAGACTATTGTCTGCTGCATCACTTCCAATTTTCAAATCTTTTGCAAGCTTTTCTGTTTGCTAACTCTATATTGGTAAGGGACTATATAGGTGAGGGGATTCTGGGAAATGTAGTTCTTAGTTTTACCAAGATAATGTAATAGTGTATCATAGCCTGTTCGTGTAAGAAAATGAACTAAGTAATCTGTAAAATGGGAATCATAACAGGGTATTTGAGAAGATGAAATGACATAATGCATGAAAAGCTTTTAACACTGTCACCTAGTGAATATTCAAAAAATGATTTTAATTATTATATATTAAACAAACAGACAAAAGGGGGAAGTAATATGATTAACTTGCTCAAGGTGCATTAGAGCAATAATATGTATATTACTGTGGCTGCCATGAGAATGTGCATCTTGGACCCCTGACTGCTGAGAGTGTAACTAACCAATAGCTCTAGCTGCTAAGCTCTGAAACTCATTGCCTCAGTTGCTTTAGGGTAGTTACTTCTTGGCTCTCAGCCAATGTCTGGGTGTGGCAGTGACCAAGGCAGGTTTGTTGCTGGGAAACCCTGAAGTCCTTTGAGAGTAGAGATTTTTGGCTTGAGGCCTCCCAGATGGCTATGTTGATCTTTGCTTAAAACTGCAGGGCCCATCTAAAATGATTCCACCCAAATTAATTCCTTCCTTGCTTCCTTCCTTCTTTTCTTTATTCCTTCCTTTCCTCTTTTTATTCTTCAACCAAGGTCAGACCAAGCCTTTCCCAGCTCCCTCCCCTTTTCTCTCCCTTGCCATTCCCATAATACATTTCTTACACGTTTAATCTGGTACTGCTATTTCCTTCTTGGATGACATGGATAAACACAATTGCAAAAGAAAAAATGTTAGCGTACTAAGAAAATAAGGTCTAGCACCAAAGAGGGAAAAAAAGGAAAGTTAATAAACAAATAATTAATTTCAAAAAATTGACATCTGTAATTTGATTAGACCAACAAAACTGCCTGGGTGCTAATTCTAGACCTTTTTTTTGCTACATAGAGTTTCAAAATAAGAGTTTCTTTATATAGAGTTTACACTCATAGTTCACATACCCTGCCTTCCCTAACAGAAGCCAGGCTATGTTTGGAAAGTTCTGTACTTAGAATGGTAAAATCCAGTTGTCCTGAGACCACACAGATGAACATCCATGGAGATTTTCCTGTTCCATGCCTATGTTCTCGCTCACTTCCACTAGTCTTTTGTCTAGAGTGCAGTTATCTATGAAAGAGTATCCAAGAAAATATTGCAACCTTTTCCAAGTTCCAGGAAATCCGAGTAGGTGAAGATACACTTCACCTCACTGTATATAAGGCAACATTGATTGGATTGACACTTATTCTGGCCCAAAGCATAGTTGATCTAATATATGAATAAGGATATATATAATATATAAAGGATAAGCTAATCTTCATTTCTTCCATTGCTTTATCTCCTATTTCAGCTTCCATTGAGATGATCAAGAATATGCTAAGTTAGTACCCTATTGCCTAAAAGAAAATTATTTCCCAGGAGGACAGTTTAATGTTCAAATGCTTTCACTGGATTCAATATAAGAACCAAGAAGACATTTTGATACTTTTTCAAAGCCTCCTTTGGAGACCTTGTTCATTATATTAATATCCTTTACATAAAGATCTAGATGCTAAAATCATCTGTGATTCAGTACCTGATGGCTAGGGTGATCATTCCTTAAAATTGCAGGGCCCATCTAAAATGCTTCCATTCAAATTTCTTTCCTTTCTTCCTTCCTTCCTTCCTTCCTTCCTTCCTTCCTTCCTTCCTTCCTTCCTTCCTTCCTTGTTTCCTTCTTTCCTTCTTTCCTTGTTTCCTTCCTTCCTTCCTTCCCTTTCCTTCATTTCTTTCTTCCCTCTTTTTCTTCTTCAACCGAGGTCAAACCAAGTCTTTCCCAGCTACCTCCCCTTTTCTCTCCCTGGCAGAAATGTTTTATACCTCTTTTCCTCTAAAAATGTGACTAAGACTTTGTTCTGCCATTGCCTTGGTGGCCGGGAAATTCAGTGTGAAGTTCAATGCTTAAGAATGATGTTTCCTCTTTCCTAGTAATTCTTTTTCTCTTTTCCCTGTAAAATTTTTTATTTTTAAAACTTTATTAGTAGTACTCATATTGTTCGTGAGTTTATTTTAGGTAAGCTTAAATAGTTGGATTTTTTAGAGGGGATGGAAATAAGTAGGCTATAAAATTTTAAATAAATTATATATGTACATATATATCAATGTTTACTATGCCCAAACCATGATTACAAATCACTGAAGAAGTTTTAGAAATAAACAGACCAGGTGCCGTGGCTTAAGAATGTAATCTCAGAGTTTTAAGAGGCTGAGGTGGGTAGATCACTTGAGCCTAGGAATTTGAGGCAGCAGTGAATTATGATTGTGTCACTGCACTCCAGCCTGGGCAACAAAGCAAGATCCTCATCTCTAAAGAACAAAAGAAGAAAGAATACTGAAGGGAGTTGTGAAAAATTTAATAGTTTCAATTCAAGCAAGCATGTGAATTTACATCTCATAGCTTTTTATTTAAAGGAATGAATCTTTTTGTTTAACTTGTGTCAGGTAATAGCACTGGAACACGAAGCTGATTGGTTACAGATCTGGGTCTGTAGTATCACGAGAGCCAGCTAACTTTCCCTCAGTATCTCCATTCATAAAATATGAGGGTTGGACTCGGAAGACCTAAGGGATCATTTCCAGCTCTGGAATTGTATGATTTCTTCTAAGTTTACTCTTACTCTATTTCAACATTTAAACATCTAATTACCATAGGAGAACACATTCAAGAATGACAATAAGAAGTGACTATGCAAGAGGAAGTTTCTTAACTCTTTTCTCTTTACAAAGGCATTCTGAGGACGTGGACTGTAATGAAGCATTTCCTTTCAAATTAGATTTGAATGTTAATCAGATAATGAAGCTTTTGAAGTTCTAAGAAATCAAAATTCCATTCAGTGGTCTGATGTCATGAAAATGGATCCTTAACCAGTCAAAAGAGCTAATTCATTTTGGGGAAAAAAAAATGAAACAAAAGCATCTACGATTTCTTAGTCATTATAGTAGCTCTGTGAAACTATTATATAACCAGCTTAAAAACATACTGTTTTGGTATATACTGTGCAAAAAAAAAGATTCTAAGTTTGACAACAACAGAATAGACTCAGTAACTATTTAGCAATACAGCAATTTGCTTTGTTTCAAGCATAACTGTTACTAATTACTTTATTCTAGCAGTCATGATAGAGCAATACTATCTGAAGGACTGCATTAACTTTGTTGTGAAATATCAGATAGTCCTTGCATGCTGCAACAGGTTGAGTATGTATTTACCTGTAGCATTAATGTGATATCCAAACAAAATTATATGATATGGGCAGATTACATAGCAATAGAAATGTGTTTATTTAAGTCCAACTAACATAGTTAGCTAGCTAGCCGTGTCATGTAGGCTAACCTACACAAACAGGATATAAGATACATACTTTAATTTCAGCTGCCTGAGAAATGAAACTTTTCTTCTCAGTGCCTAGAAGAGTAGGCACACAAAAGCGAAAGCACATAATAGATGCTTGGTGAACATTTGTTAAATAAACAAGCTTTTATGTTATCTTGATCAGCTTAGTGTCGAAAGTGGGAATTATTAGCATTCACCAAAATGGATGAATTTTATTTCTCTATAACACATGGAATTTATGATAGAATGTGTGTGTAACTCTGTATGTATACTTAGATGCCACTGATACTAGTTATATTTCTGATGTTTTGTTTAGCCGTTTACAGTGGCTGCTGTTGTTTTCTTCAAAAGTGTTGAAATAGAATTGTCTACTTGTGAGAAGTCCTTTGAGCCTGACCTTATGAAGTGCTATAAGCTATATTTTACCTTAATATTGAGGCTGTCCAAAAGATGTATGTTTCAAAACTTCAAAGGAAACTGTATCTTGTGTAGTTAATGCAATCAGCCACAGCATAAAACACTTTTCTGAAGACTTGTAAAGGATCCAAACTTCAAATCTCAAGATTTGGCTGAAAGGGGCTAGAAGTAATTATCTGATAATATATACTTCCATTGTTTTCTCCTTTTTGTATCCAAAAAAATCATTTGAGAGTAAACATAGGGGAAAAGTTGCTTTAGCAAGTAATATACAGGAGAGGTAAAAATCCCAGGAACATCTAGAGAAGGAGCAGGCGGGAGTAAAATTGTTTGTTTCATGTCTTACACATTGTAGGCCAGAAAAAAAAAAAAAAAAACAACCTTGCATTTTCATTCAAATTCACATCCACAAAGTCTTCTCTGAGTCAACCAAATTAAACTAAATCCACCAGCATGAGAAATTCAAGGACTGAGCAAAAGAATGTCTCATCATTAATAATAAGTTGGTACATAACCCAGAAGATCCTTCTTTCTTTCTTTTAAGTTCAAGATATGGCTGCTTCCCAGTTCTTGTCCCCATGGAAACAGGATGTGCTCGGTGTAACCAGCTGACGGAGACAAACAGCTTCGAGGCTGTGGCTACATCCCTGGGGCTGGTTTCACTGTGAAGTTCTCCTGACTGCTGCACTATTATTAGTTCAGCTGTGATTCCCCCATTCTTTCCACAAATCGAGGTCTATGCAACAGTTTGAAGTTGCATTTGAGGACATCTCGAGTTTTTAATATTTGACATCTATTTGTTGTGTTTCGATTGCTTTCTTGTCTATTTCATGCATTCTTTAAACAACTTGTTTAATACATTGCTCATTTCTTCTTTTGAATATACATTTTTAGTTTTCTTTGATCTTTATCAAATGTAAGTTTAGTCACTCCAGCTAGATTTTTAAGATCCACAGAGAGAAAAACTATTTAAGCCACTTACAAGGTTAGAACAGTGCTTAGTATACAATAAACACTATAGATTGCCTGATGGACAAATGACTCACTTTGGCGCTTTTATTCTCTGTAATATGTAGTTATACAGAGAATAACTGCTCATTTTTAGCCAGCAGAGATTTGGTGATACATTTGGTTTCCCTGTAGTGGATTACTGTTGATGATCTTGACTTGCTGTTTATGCTCTTCATGGCTCACAAGTGATGTTGATTAAAGTCATCCCTAGATGGGCTGTGACATCAATTACTGACCCAAATCTCACAGCTAAACTGCAGGTTGGGCATCACCACTATCATTTGGAAACAGTTAACATTGTATGGAGGCTGATGCTCTACACATATAGCTACATGGCGATGTGCAAACTTTCTCAAGAATTCACTTGTCTATTCCAGTTTGCTTCTTTGTTTGTGTATCTCAGAAAAGGGCATTGCCACAGCTGCTGGATTACGTAATGGCTCAAAAAAACAGTCTTCAAGGTCATTCAAACACATGACTATCTCTCTGGAGCAGAACAAGAATTCCAACTTGCATTAAAAAGTCATCATAACAACCTAATTTACTCATAAATAGTCCTCGTGTGAATTACCTCTTCTCAAAAAGCATACTGAAGATATTTTCTTGCTTTTTTTTGGTTATTGTTGTTGTTTAATTTATGGCGTGTCTCATGCTATCTTTGAATGTTGAGATTATTCTCCAGGTATTAAGTTTAGATCTTATTGCTGAAATGAGACCAAGTGACATACAGTAAAATATTTGAAAGTCTGTTTTTTCAAAAAAAAAAAAAAAAATCTAGAGTTTTTTAATAAAATTATTTTGAATATGTTGACAATGCATATCTTAAAATCTTATATCTTATTTCATAAAATATAATCCGAGGGCTCCTTGTACTTCCAGATATTCAATTAGTAATCATCAGTTTTTTAAAAATTATTCCATTTTACTATTCTAAGGTATCCTTAACATTTTGAAAATTTAATGAATGAAATTGTGGTTTTTAAAAGAGCCCAAACAGAGACAACAGTTTCTTCCATGAGTGAATATATTCTTAGTCTTGTACTTTTGAAATAAGAGAAGTCCTCTAGTACTGAACGTTCTGGCATATATTTCCTAGTACCATCGGTCCTTCTTAGAACATAATTGAGACACTGAGGAATTAACTCCTTCAAGACACAAGGAAGCCACTTCCCATCAGAGGTTCTGACTTTATTGTACTATCCCATATAATCACATGAATTCATATGGCACCATTACTGAAGTATAATGAGATCGTTAACTCCTAAGCACGCAGTTTATTTTAGACTTTCAAAAATGCAGATTGACTTAAGATTAAGAAGTGATTGCAACCACGTATTTGCAGCAAAAGCAGTTATGAGACGAGAGATGGGGAAAACAAATTGTACTATACTATTTAAGCTCAAATTTCCTTACTCTCACCCCCACCTGGACAAAATGGCTCTTATAACATCCACTATCTATTAAAGCTTTTGCTTTTAAAACAAAATTAATATTCCTAAGAAATGCAAATATAAAAGGTGATAAGTCTTTTTTTTTTTTTTCATTTCAAGTATGGATCTGATTTTAAGACCTTATTTTCAAATGGCTCTTTCAGTGCTTTTGTAGGTAGGAGCCAAGAATTAAGAACAACCCTCATCTTGTGTGTTAGATAATACCACAGAGAGTTTCTCTATCCTCAGCTTTAACTCCTGTCTACTGACTAGACCTATTTAAATTGCCTAACCTGTTTAATGAGCTCCAAAAATAAATGTATATTATAGAGAAAACCAAAGGACACCCACTATTTACAGAGAAATGACACGGAAAGGGCATTTCTTCAATATGTGACCTAAATAACCCAAATCAGATTTAATTCAATATGGGAATCTGGGATTACATCAGAGCTGTTATCTGGGTCTGCCAGTAACTGCAATAACATCTTTAAACAGTAGCACAATCTTGGATAGCCTCTGTCCTAACAAAAATGACTTCTCCACTAGGATAGAAATTAATTCACCCTTGCTCTCATTTTTATCACAAGGAGTTAAAATAAATTTTAAAAAATCAAATGCAGCTTCCTTGGACTGTTACAGCTAATTCTGAATTACGAAATGAAACAGTTAGTAGTTATGTATTTCTGACAGTACTGAAAACAAATGCTCCTAGTGATATCATTTCACATACAAACGTAACACATAGGCTGAGATGCACCTGGAGAGGCATCCCATAGAAGCTTCAGATTTTATTATTACAGATTCACTCTTTAAAAGTTCAAATAGGGCCTGGCATGGTGGCTCTCAGCATTTTGGGATGCCGAGGTGGGTGGATAATTTGAGTCCAGGAGTTTGAGACCGGCCTGGCTAACATGGCAAACCCCCCTTTCTACTAAAATTACAAAATTAGCCATGTGTGGTGGTGCATGCCTGTAGTCCCAGCTACTCTGGTGGCTGAGGCACGAGAATCGCTTGAACCCCAGAAGTAGGGGTTGCAGTGAGCCAAGACTGTGCCACTGTGCTCCAACCTGGGCGACACAGCGAGACTCTGTTCAAAAATAATAATAATAATCATCATCATCATCAAATAATGCTGATGAGGAGACTCGACACCTGCCAAGACTCTAATGAAAGTGGGTTTATTCAGGTAATTTTTGACAGATGATGCAAAGCAGCAAGAGATAAAGAGTAACTTGGAAGGTATATTGAAAGAGGTAGTTGGATGGGAAACATGGCCAGAAAGGAGATGCCAGTGATGATTTCATAATGAACATGCTAGCCTAGGTCCAGCCATGGCTGTTCCTCCCACTCGTTGCCACCCACTGAGGTTCTAGAATGTCCCTGAACCTGGTGATAAGAACAATGATGAGGGGAAGTAAAGTAAAAAAGAAGATTGATAATATTTTCTCTTCTGATACTGGACATGGTTAATACCCACATATATAGATATATGAGATATATGTATGTGGGTATATATACCCACATATATATATGTGAGAAACAAAGACTCTTGAAGGCTCATTGTGTACAATGTCACCCTTCTAGTAATGATGAACACTATGGGCTCCTGAGGTATTCTCAGCTCATGCACATTTAGCTGGAAGAGCTCAAATATTTCTAAAAAGCAACAAATCAGGCATTCTTTTGCATCATTTCCCTACTTCAAGATAGATTTTTCTTGATGTTGAGTGTTGAGTTTATGCTGAAGAATTTGATTCTTGCAAATTTATTTCTACAGTGCGAGGGATATTTTTGCTGACAGTTCAACATTCAAAGGGATGAGTGTACGACGTCTCTAAGAGATGTCATGGAGTGCAGGTAGAAAGGACTTTTTAAGGAGGTAAGATCTAAAACAGGACAGTCACATTTAATTGATGAATTTTGTTATGATTGTCCAGAAGTAAAACAGAGAACCTGGAAGTGATTTGGGAGGAATATGTTAGTGTCAGAACATATGAGACCTTTTCTTTGTCTCCTTTTTTAAAAACTCTTTTTCATTCATGTGTTTCTTCTTTGTCTTTTTCAGAACTGCTTCTCAAATCACTAGTCACATCCTGGTAGAAGTCCAGCAATGAAGATGGCACAGAAACACATTCCAAATACTGTGATACCATAAAGTATACTGTAGCAATGCATCTGGCACACCCTCATTTTAACATCTGTCTCAGAAGATTTTGACAGAAGATAAAACTGTCTAGTTTTTATTTCATTGGTTTCATGAAAATTTATTTCACTGGTTTCATGTCACAGGCCCATGACTGTATAAAGAGTCATAATCTTTACAAACACAACAGTGACTCACAGAGACATGTTGCAAAGCTGTAATCCAAAACACTGATGTTAATTTCAGAGGCCATTAATGGTGTTAAGAAGGAGCTTTTGTTAACCAAATAATTGAATACTCATAATTACTTTTCAGTTCTAGTTCAGTTCTTCACACCAAACCATTTTCTTTACATAGTGAATGCAGAACTTGCCAATAAGAACTTTCAATACTAAACTTCTGTGTAAAACAAAACATCTCAAAATCAATAACTACTTTAATGGAATAGTAAAGAATTTACTTAAACACAAAGGAATGAAAATATCTCTGCAAATATGTCTACTGACTTTTCAATTTTGGTGACTTCTTTTGAATTAATTTCTTTACCTCTGTTCCTCATCCACATAAAAATGACAGAAATGAAAGATGATTTTCTAGCCTATAATTAAATTTCTCCGTTGTTGGCGTATAATATGTTTTTAATACATTTTTCAGTTGTCATAATTCATATGAGAATTATTAAAAGAGATTTAGTTGCCTTTGAGGACTGTATTTGGAACCTACTTCTTAAAAATTGTGTAAAAATAATTGTGGCTTTTGAGAGACAATTGGAAATTTGAACCTGATCACGTATTTTGTGATATTAAGGAATTTTATTAATTAATTTCTAGGTGGGAGAATGACATGATTTTCTTAAAAGAATGTGTGAATTGTTTATTACATTTCAACATTGTCTTAATCATCAAACATTTGTTGACCTTCTGCTGTATCTAGAGCTCTGTGATCCAGATGAAGTATTTGATATTAAGCCATTACCAGGTGGTAGTTACTCTACCTCTGTTTGAAATTCATGCCCAGTTCATTTGATTGCTTTAAATTTGAGTTCATTCTTGAGCATATGCCACCAAATTCCAAGCATTTTCAAATGGTGAATTACTTCTTACAAACTCAGTGGAGAGTATGTTTGCTGATCTGATGTAACCCACTTGAAGTGATGCGTTGTGTCAACCTTAATATCACCATCGAAGGATCCCTAGGGAATGCAGCATTTGGCTTATTTCATTGTTAACATCCGAATTTAGTTTATATCAAAGTAACATAACACATATAGTTTTAAAAAATCATATAGTATGAACAACAACTTGACAGAAAAGCAATAGATCATTGCAGCTTGCCCCTCTCCCTCCCCAAGTACCTGAGCGTCTGTCATTGTCCTCAAGCATAATGCCATCAGCAGCACACCTGTAATTGAATAAGCAGGACTCATTACCCATTTCAGTGAGGGAAAACTCACACCACAGAGAATCCAGGGGTGTCTCAGGTAAAGGATGTTAAAAGGGACTTATAACAGGATTTGGGCTTTGGTTGGGTGAACCGACGGAAGTTTCCCGCTCTGAATTGGATGCTGTCTAAAAGTGGTTATGATCTGTGATTGGCTATCTCAATAAGTCTTATCTTTAGAGAGGGTGGACTAGAGTAATGCTAAAGGTGCAATTGTTAAGAAACAGTCCTCATTCGTATTAGCTGAGAGGAATGTTTTGTATTTTGTGGCTTAAACAATGCTCATGTGTTTAGACATGATTGTAGAGTGATCTTCAATTTGTTTTGATCCATCATAGTAGATGATGTCATGCGATTTTTTTTTTTTTTTTTAATGTTCAACAGAATGCTAACACCTACCTGTGAGTACCAGGACAGCTGATAGCAACCCTGGGGCTTTGCTGGTGGTGCCAGGCTAGCTCCTGGAAGTCAGGAGTTGCCTAGTTCCTTCCCATGCCTTTTCCCAGAGGCAATCACATTAAACTTTTTAGAAGTTTCTTCTGGCACTTACCTCCAGATTCCTAATAGTTTTTCTTTGTTTTTAAATGTTTGATTTATTTTTAAATATTTGACTTCCTGCTGTAGAAATAAGACTTTTTGCTCTCTTGTATCCACGCTGCTATATACATTCTCTATGTACATGCCTCCTATGCCCATCCTAATAATACACATATATCACAGTTTTTATTTTAAAGTAATTATGGACATCTTTATTATTGTGGCCATGTCAATATTATTCATAACAGAACTATGCGATACACTATAATTATATATCCTTTTCTTTACAATTTAGTTTTTGCTGGT
Source organism: Mandrillus leucophaeus (assembly GCF_000951045.1). Lineage (NCBI taxonomy): Eukaryota > Metazoa > Chordata > Mammalia > Primates > Cercopithecidae > Mandrillus > Mandrillus leucophaeus. Next base: position 1,123,032 of record NW_012108519.1, on the reverse strand, counting down.
TTTAATAATTGTCTTTCGTTTCTGTTGCTAAGTTATCACCAATTCTTTTCCTCAATTCTCTAATAGAATTGTAAAATTTCTCTTAAAATGTTTAAAACATCAGCTAATTTGTCAGTTCAATTTCTTCTGCTTGCAGACAGACTTCTGAAGCACTCAGGTGACTGCTGCAGTCTGGAATGAGGGCTTTCTAGGACCACAGCATTGCTGTCGCCCTGGGACATCATTTAAAGCGTTTGATTTAGCTTTAAATCTCTCTTTTGCTGGATTTTCCAGTTCCTGACTCCTATGTCTGCGTTTTTCTTGTGTCATTCTGTTGCTTGTGATAGAGTTCATGTGAGTGGCTTCCCAAAAATGGGCACACGGGAGATAAATCGTTTGACATTTGCCTACCCGAAAATGCCCTTTCTTTCTCTGCACACCTGAATGATGTTTTGGCAGAAAAAGAATCCTGAATTGGAAAGAGGTTTCCCTCAGAATATTGAAATCACTTATTATTTGCTAGGTCTTAGTGTTGCTGTTGAGAAGTTCACTAACTTTTGATATAAATGTGACAGTTTTTTCCCTCTTTGGAGGCTACTGGAATGTTGATCCTTGGTGTGAATTTGATATGACTCGTTATGATTATTTTTTGCATATACTGTTCTGGGCTCTTTCTGTCTGGAATATCATATACTTTAATTCTGAGAAATATTTCTATATTATTTCCTTGATAATTTCATTCATTCTGTTTTCTCTTTCCGGAACTCATATTAGTGGGACCACTTGGATTTAACCTTTAATTTTCTTAACCTCCATTTTACCCCTATTGTCCATCTCTTTGTCTTTTTGTTTGACGTTTTGGGGAATTTACTCAACCGCTTTTTCTTTCCCATATTAAGAAAATTCTATTATCATAATTTAATTTTTGTGAGTCTTTTCTCATTGCCGTAATGCTCCCCTTTTAAAGAAAATATTTTCTTGACTTGTGAGTGCATTATTTTTTCTTATCCTAGACTCTGAACATGCTAATTATAGATTCATTTGATATTTTCTCTTCCCTGTAAACACAGGGAAGTTCTGTTTTTTCCCCCCAAGTTCTTTAGTTGTGTTTGTTTACTTTAGTCTCTAGCTTTATATTAGAGGCTTTTTCAAATGCCCGACCTCCTTGGTTGTTCTTCCACTTAAAGTGAGGCATGAAGAACCTAGTTTGGAATCTTTATATGATGTGGAGCTTCACTGTGGATGATCTGACGGGGGCAGAGCAGGCTTTTGGGGTTGGAAATAGGGAGAGGGACACTGAACCTTTCACTGTCAGTAGGTTTTTCTCATGGAGTGTTCAGTTACTCTGTGGAGGAAACTTTGCGTTTTCTGCCTGGGAGGTTATGCTTCCCAGCCTGTGTTCTTGGAGTTGAGCAGAAGAATAGAGCGGGATCTCATAGTTTAACGTTGTAGAATTTCACTTAACCTCATTGTCAGCATAGCACCCCCTCCAGCTCTCTGCTCTGCTGAGCTTTGCTGCCCCCATTTATTCATAGAGGAAGTCTCTAGCTTCTGATGGGTGGGAGAGAGACTGTTGCCTGGCTCTTTGGAGCAGAAGAGAGGAATCTAGGAATCTACCTGCTCTCCAAACAGAGTTTCAACAAAAACACCTGTTTACCGCCCTAAGTTCACCTTTATTTTCAGAGGTCCTAACTGTCTCTAATTCCAGGAACTGCTGAGATTCTGTGACAAGAACTCACCTATTTTCCACTGTCTGGGTGCTTAGGTTTCAGCTCTGTTTGGTTATTTACTACTTGCCCATCTGCTTTTAGTCTTCCAGGAGTTCATTGACATCTTTTGTCTATTATTACCCATTTTCTTTATCTTTTGGGATTTGTATATTGTTTTATCCTTTTCAGGGCATCTCACTAGAAATCAGATAAGGAATATATATCTAATCTACTTTGTTTAATCAGAAGTGTTAGCAGCTTTGATTTCTACCACTTGGTCTTTGAAAACATTTTAAAATTGATAAGCACATTAAAAATTTGAATGTATAATTTATATTTTACTAGTCCAAAAGTTACTAAAGAAAACAAAAACACAACAAAAAGAAAACAATTTATTTTCCTTCTCCATCCACTCATCATCCAAATGCATGAGTTTATCTTAAACAGATAAAAGTTGACCAGACATTCAATATGAATGTTCAAAAGGGGAACAATTATTCTGGACTGTAAGTACCAAAGTCTCTGATGTAGGCAACTACAGAAATTCAATGAAAATAAAATCACATTATAGAACTAATAACATTGACTCATAATACTTCAGGCATGCATAACTCTTTTGCTTACATCTGACCTACCCGCCACTACCCACTATAAATGCCATGAAAAATAGCACTCTTCATTATGCTTTAAAACTTTATTGTCTTCACTTCCTTTGAAATTAATAGCCTGTCATTGATAGCCCTATTGCATATTTTTATTTCTTTAGGTAGTAAACAGGAACTATCCTACTATTTGAATTTTATTTCTAATCCACTTGAATACTTTTAATGTTAAGAAAAACTATTGTCTTTTGACCACATAATGGTATGAATTCAAGACTGCAAACTAACGTCAATGGAAGCACTGAATTCTCAGTAAGAAAGTAAAAGGAGTCATAATAATTAGTAGCTACAATGAAGATGATAATCAAATGTTAAAACCATTCAGATGAATTTCTGCAGTGAACTTCTGTAGGTGTCTTGACTGCAAATGTCTGTTCTTTCTGTGGTTAGTGACATCAATTAATGGAAAACAAGGTGCAGGAACATGCCGATGCATGTTTTAACAAGTAAATGCAGCGTGGCCTGTGGTAGGTCTCACTTTGCAAATATTATGTGTTCCTAAGAAGCCAAACAGAGAACAAGTTTAAACTTGAGGATAGCAAATGTGAATGAAACAAAGAGAATGTCTGGGTTTGTTTTTTCTCCCTGACAAAGGATTTTCCCACATATCTAGAAATAAATGTAGATTGCTGAAGTGATCAAGCAGCATTTCATGATCAGTTTTATTCAATACTTAAAATGTGCCTGGTAAATTCTCCATTAATCTACTTCCAGGGATTCATTTACCACTTATTTACTGATGACATTCAAATATGCCAATATTATTCTAATTTTTAAACTTCAAACACATTCTAAGGAATTTTTCTGAGTTACCTCAAACTCAACAAATCTAAAATTAAACAAATTTTCTACCCATCAAGCCCAATGTCCCTCTTAAATTCCTTAATAGTTTTATAGTCTATGTAATCACCTAAATTAAATATTTTAGTCATATTCTAATACTAAGCATAGTTCTTAGTATATTTATTTCTCAAATAAATAAATGGATGCATTTTCAGTGCTTTCTAGTCCTCTCCCTATAATCTGATGGTTTGGTAAGTTTAGTAAGTTCTATCCACTATACTTCGAAACCCCTCTCATGCCATCCCCTTCTTTCATCTGCTCTATTGCTGTTTTAGTACAGACCTTCAAGCCTCCTAACTCTTATATCTCTGTTGTCTAATACAGCTGCATCTCTGCAGCACAGATTTCATCACATTGCAGCCTGATTTAAATCTATGCAATTTCTCTCTTATCTGTAAACCAAAATTCTAATTTCTTCTCCTCACTCTCCACAATTATTGAACTCTTCATTTGTCACTTTTCTTGACTCATTAACCGAACCTTCCTCCAAAGCCATACTTTTACATTTTTGATCCTACTGTGTAATCTCATGACACCATGACTTTGATCATATTATTTCCTATGCTGGAATAGTTTTTTCTTTTACTCTATAGCCTGCTTATCCTTTAGTTTCTAATTCAAACATTTTCCAGGCCTCTAAGCAGAATTTTTTTTTTAACTCCTCAAAGCTTTTATGATACTTTTTCTTGATACTTCTCCTCTAGCTCTCAACACAGTCTAAGCTTTATTTTAATAATCTGTTCATGCACCTGTCTCTTGAAGTCCTAAAAAGGGCTGACCTCCAGCACTTAGTTCCTGTCCCACAGTAAATGCTATAGGAGTTTTCAAAATAGGCATTGAATTAAAGCCATGTATACATTATTTTTGAGAATGACATCTCTTTAAGGAGTAAGAGAAAGAAAATAAAATGAATGAGTGAGTCTTTAGTTTGAGAAGATTCATATGATCCAATCCATGAAGTGATAGGAACTCATGTTGCAAAAAAGGTCCCCTTTTCAGTGAACAGAAGTTAACTGAAAAAATAAGACACATAATAGCGAAGGAGCCCCTCTCCACTCCGCAGCCACCAGTCACTCAATACTGCTTCTTTCCTTTTCCTTCAGAGGCTTTGACAGTCTTTTTTTTTTTTTTTTTTTTTATTATTATACTTTAAGTTCTAGGGTACATGTGCATAACGTGCAGGTTTGTTACATATGTATACTTGTGCCATGTTGGTGTGCTGCACCCATCAACTCGTCACTTACATCAGGTATAACTCCCAATGCAATCCCTCCCCCCTCCCCCTCCCCATGATAGGCCGCGGTGTGTGATGTTCCCCTTCCCGAGTCCCAGTGATCTCATTGTTCAGTTCCCACCTATGAGTGAGAACATGTGGTGTTTGGTTTTCTGTTCTTGTGATAGTTTGCTAAGAATGATGGTTTCCAGCTGCATCCATGTCTTTACTGCAGTGGCAGTCATTCTTCATTATTTTTTCTCTGGGCTTGTTTTTCCCATCTTGTCTTCCAGGTGCTCTGAGTGTAGCTCTTAGAACTCCAGGGCTTAAGATGAGATAATGTGTTGCCTGTGGGAGGGAAGCACTCCGGCTTCCCTTTGAAAAGCTTTCATTTTGTTCCAGTACCCCTGAGGGAACATGAGCCTCTCTGGAATGTACTCACTGCCCTCTCCCTTTGGCGTGGGTGTGTGTTCTCCCTTCCTTGAGCAGTGGGATTGGAGAGAGGGAGGCAGACTGTTCTGGTTTCCTCCAAATACCCCCAAGTGCTGTATTGCATAGCCCCATATATGATGTGCTGGCAGGCAGACAGGCAGCAGTGGGGAGAGCTTGTTGTATCTGAATTTTAATTACACATGGTAAAGACTTCTTGCTAGTTTAGAGAAAGCTACTCTTCAGGTTTGCTTTCTTTCAGTTAAGGGGCATTTTATCCAATTAGAGGGAAATTATTAGAGGCCAAGTTCTTATCTCAGTCTCTGCAGATTTACCATAAAAGAAGATGCTAATTATACTTACCTAACCAATGGTAATAGGCTCTGCTCCAGTAGAGGAATCTTTTTAAACTCTTGGTTATAAAAATACTATACATGTCAAGACCCCATGTGCAACCATATCCAGCTTCAACATTTATTAATTTTTACAGCACATTTTATACCTCTACCAACCTCTATGCTCCTAGATTATTTAGAAGCAAATCAGACATCACATTATTTTATTCATAAATATTTTTAAGTTTACAGGAATCCTGCCAGCAATATTGTTCTAACAGTTTACCTTTGATTAATAAACTTCTTATCCCACCTGGAATCCATATTTTGTTGCCTGAAAACTTGAAAAGTATTTGGGACTTCCACAGTATATTGATTTAGTAAAACTCACATAGAGAGTTGGATCGTGTGAGTTAGCTCTACCCCAGTGATTAATGTATTCTGTACACAGTAGCACACACGGTACAGTAACGCCCCTTCTTTGGTCACCTAGTAACTTTTCACTAGTCAACACCAAACTGAATAAACCACTATGTTGTGAGAAGGTGCTTGGCTAGCTGACTTGGATCATCTCCTAGAGTTTAGGAGACATAACCTTTATCACCAAGTTTGAATTTGCAAAACCTTTAGGCTTTGCTGGCAGGAGAGAAAATACCACTTTTGGACCATAAAATGGATACGGAATACATGGGCTCAGGTAAACTGGGCCAAATATTGAAGCAGATTTGGAGACAAAACCAGATGCTAAAGCAGGCACTCCTGGGTGATGACCTTTGTGAGGGGGCTGGTGGGGCCACTTGGATGGCCACTGTGGTCTTTCTGGGTCAGGAGCTCAGCAGGGCCCTTCACCAGCTGCTGGAGCACACCGCAGGCACCCTGCATTCCACCTGCCAGCAGCTGCATGTGCTGCTTGACAAGGAGAATCAATGTGTCTGGAGAAAAGGCAAGTATTTTTTTATAACTTATTCTTTCTCTAAGAAATATTGATTAGGGCAAGATCTGAGAGGGACTATGAGCATACCAACAAGGCTAAGACGGAGTTTCTGTCCGCAAGAGACTAACAATTTCATACGGGAAATAAGTCGAGACAAATGAACAATAATGCCAGGGACATTGGGGCCAGTCCCATTAGAAACACTTGAATGAAGTGCTTTTGGACTTCAGAAGCATTTTAAATCCCATCTGTAGGGTGGAGAATTGAGAAGTTTGCTAGAAAAATGTAGTATTTAAGCTGAAGCTTAAAGAGTGAATTGGACTTATGCAGCAGGAAATAGAGAGTTGGTATTTTTTGTAGGATCCAAGACTTAAGAGACAGGAAAATACAGGCCTAGTTTGAGGCAGAGCTAGTAGTTTTTTTTTTTTTTTTTTAATCAGAATATAATATTCTATTTCTAGGGTCATTTGAGCTTAGACTTATTAACTGCAAAATTCCTGGGAAAACTGGAGTGGGTTGGGATAGGGAATTGGATCCCTATACACTGAGGCTGGAGAGGGGTTCTTGGGAATAGGTCAGTTATGGATGTGGAAAAGTACAGCAGAGCAGGAAGAATGTGGAATCTGATTAATACAATCCTAGATAACAACAGTTACTCCAGATAAGCATCTAGGTGGCATCATGAAATTCAACTCTAAATAATACAGTATCAAGATAAGTGGGCAGGTTCCATCTATGATGAAATCCAGGGTAGATGATATTAAGAAATTCAGTCTAAAGGGCAAATAGTGGGCATCAGGGAAATCTTTCCAAAGGTAGCATGACTGAGACGCCATCAGCTGCAGCCCAAAATCAGACCTTTAATCTCTGGAGGGAATGGAACATGGTCCTTGGCAACATAACAAGACAAATATATATTCAGAAAAAAACAAGGACTTGGCGAAGGGATGATGTGGTGATGGTTTTAAAAACACTAAGTTATGGGGCCTTAAATTACATATTCTTTAGTTTAGAACTGAATTCTAAAGACTAGAGAGGCACTAAGCCTGCAAGAAGTCATCAGGTGACCTCAGTAGTGAGGAGAAGCAGGATGAACAAATAGGAGCGTGGGAAGAATGATGATGGAGTGAGAGATTATATCAGATTTGACCATACTGAGAGTTTACTCCAGAATGAAGAAGGTTGACCTGAGTTAACAGGCTTTGAAAAGTCACTTCACGTTCCAATCAGAGAATTGGTATGGTCAGAGCTATTCTCTAAAGGACTAATTTGAAAATTTCCAGTGATCACAAATTCATCAGGAGGAATAATATGAACCTAATCCAATTCTTATAGTAGTAACTGGGCTCCAAAACGTAGCATCTACATTGGCAGAAATAATGGAGTTATGGTGTTTCTGCCAACCAAGCCACATCTGAAGTGTTCACCTAATTTTCAGCCCAGCATTTTAAATGGATCATTGGTAAACTATTGTACATCCAGTGGTAAAAGAACAGTTCTCAAAATCATAGCAAATGAAAAACAATTGAGGGAGATGTTGACTTCAGTTCTTATTGGGGGAGCGAGAAGTTATGACATTTGTCTTTAAATATTCAAAGTATCTTTATAAGCAAGAGGGATTAGATTTACTCTTTGCTACCATGTTAAAAGTGGTTTGTTTTCAATCCTACAATTGTTAAAAGAGTGACAGTTGTACAATTACTTCTCCTTCATGAGATTGGCTTAAATGCCCAGTAAAGGTCTTTGTAGGTTTCTAAAATTATCTTGCCATGTTTCATTAGATGGCAATGCAGAAACATGATTTGGTTTAGTTTTGTATTTATTCTTTGTGTGTCTATGTATGTGTGTGTAGAAATCGTTACTTTCATAGACTGCCTCATAAAAATAACTGAACATTTGGGGAGCACTGCTGCACTTCTAAAGAAAGAAGAAAAGGAGATGTGTAATTTATGCGGCATGCATGATGAATGTACTCCACAGCAGACAATGTCCTCCATTCAAGATACCAAAGCAGCAGACATTGCTGCAAGAGGGGAACGAAATGTCATAGAAACAGTTACTGTTTCTCCCACAAATGGAGAGGACAGTCATTACACAAACCAGGTCCAGTTAGAAAAAAATAAAACACATATGAGTTCAGCATTAGTGGAAAAAGAAAACAATACATCACTAAAAGGATGTGTACTGGGGCAAGAAGAGTCACAGAACAAAATGTTCCCAGATAATGCAGAAAATGAAGATGATAAACAAATGGAACACATGACTGTTGAGAACATAAACGGCAACAGGAAAGAGATTCATGGCATAATCCAGACAACAGAGAGAGAAATTCAAGAAACCTCAGAAAGCCCAAGAGAAGAGATGACCACGTCCTCAATAATATGTGATATCTCCAAGAAATATATAAATAGTACTCTTCCCAATGATTCAGAGAATATAAAGCACAAGAATAACATAATGGAAAAGGAGTAAGTAAATGCAATGTGGGAAGTGCTTAAGTATGCCTACTTATATGTGTGTTTCTATAGTCAGTACATATCTTAGTTCATTCAGGCTGCTAAAACAAAACATCAGAAAGTGGGTAGCTTTTAAACAACAGATATTTATCTCCCACAGTTCTGGAGGCTTGGAAATTCAAGATCAAGGTGCTGGCAGATTTGGTGTCTGGGAGGTGCCTTCTTACTGTGTCCTCACATGGTGGAAAAAGTGAATGAGCTCCCTTGGGCCTATTCTATAAAGGCATTAATCTCATTCATGAGGACTCCACCCTCATGACCTAATCATTTCCCAAAAGGACCCACCTCCTAATACCATCACCTTGGGGGCCAGGATTTCAATGCATGAAATTTGAGGAGACACAAACATTTAGACTATACCAACATGCATAGTATTTATACATGAATAAAATTTCCATTTCATATCTCCCAAAGATATTGTAAATCAGTAATTCAGCTTAAATTACTCCTATGAAAATTTATATGGCCACTATTATTAATATTGTTATATTTCTCAAAGCTATATTTCTTACAGCTTTAAGAAACACATTACTTTTTTTAAAGAGGAGGGAATTGAGTAGACAGGAAAGTAGTTAAAATGATCAATTGTCCAGATCATGAACACTTTGCAAATTACTACTATTTCAATTATAGTAACAAAAACTAGAAGACTGTAGGGAGTTAGAAGATTTGGAGAGAATGTTTTATCCTTGGATTCACTTTATTTATATTCTCAAGAAAATCATTATGAGTTTTAAGCCTGTGTCTGTAGAACTCTTGGGATTTCATGGATGAACTTTGGGAGGTACTTAAAATTGAATGTGTATGTTCAGACCTATTTCATTTCCCTGGATATGGTCTAGAACTATCATCAGATTCTCTAGGAGACCACGACTTCAAAAAAGTGAGAAAGATCCATCTATTTTGTAAATTTTATCTCCTATGCAAAGAGGTAATAAGGCCCTATTTGTTCATATAAAATAAGATATTCACACCCATATTTTCACAGACAAACATAACACGCTTAGAAGTGAAAAAAAATTATTTTGTTTTGGGAATCAGACAAACTTAAATTTCACTTTCTGTTTTATTATATACTAATTCTATGACCCTGGGCAACTTGCTTCATTTCTTAGCCTCATTTTCTTATTTGTAGAAACAATATATACATCCTGGGATTATTTGGTAAGGTCAAATGAGAAAATCACTTAAACGACCTAACACCAGGCCACTTTTTCAGATATTCACACCAGGTAAATGTTAGTCTATTCGTTTATTTTAGCTCCAAAAACTCCCACTTTCTTCACCTGCCACTTACCACTATTGTTCCATTACCTCCATCTCTGCTGTGATGTGCTGATGCCCTTTCAGGTGTATGATACCATTTTGAAGACTACGATCTTAGGCAAGTCATTTTGCTCACCTTGACCCTAGTTATCTTGCTATAAAATGAAGAGGTGGTTCTAATTTGGCTGTAATGTTTCTACAGGTCAGAGAGTCTGATGAATTTTATGTTTGAGAGTATTCAGTGCATGATAGACCTACATGATTTGTAAGAACTACCGCTCTGACAAAACAACTGCTAAAGTAGTCTATATGTGGTTACCTGTTTCACTTGAGAAAAACATTGAAGCTTCATATTCTCACATTCAGAAATGACTCAAAGCATCGGTTAATGAGTCATTGCCTGAACTACTCCCTCTAACACCTCCTTTAGGTGTTTCCTGGTTAGTGACTTCCTCTTTGCAGCACCCAAACCAATTGTGCTTCGCTTGTGTATTTGAGAAGTTGAGTACTCATTGCAATCCCTTGGCCTAGGAAACTATCATGCCACATAAAAGATGTGTGTGATAAACCCAGATAGCTTTCTGAAAGAAACCTATCTCTTCCTGGCTGTCCTGGTGTACACAAAAAGGGAAAATAAGGCTAGAATAAACCAGTGTGATTACAGTCATCGGTTACTTAAAGATGGGAATATGTTCACAGAAATGCATGGTTGGGTGATTTTGTCAATTATGCAAACACTGCAGAATGTGCATATACAAATCTAGATGGTACAGCCTACTGCACACTTAGTCTATATGGTATAGCATATCGCTCCCAGGCCACAGACTGTAAAGTATGTTACTATACGGAATACTATAGACATCTATAACACAATGGTAAGTATTTGCGTATTTAAACATATCTAAACATAGAAATGGTACAGCAAAAATACAGTATTATAATTTTTAGGATCACTATTATATGTGCAGTCCATTGTTAACTGATATGTCTTCATGTTCTACATACCTGTATTTTATTTTTTAAAGTTTTAATTAAAAAATTTTTCTTTTTTTAAAATTTCAATAGGTTTTAGGGGAACAGGTGGTGTTTGGTTACATGAATAAGTTCTTTAGTGGTGATTTCTGAGATTTTGGTGCACCCATCACCTCAGCACTGTATACTGTACCCAATGTGTAGTCTTTTATCCCTCACCTCCCTCCCACCCTTTCCCCAGAGTCTCCAAAGTCTATTGTATCATTTTTATGCCTTTGAATCCTCAGAGCTTAGCTCCCACTTATAAGTGAGGAAATAATAAAATGTTTGTTTTTCCATTCCTGAGTAACTTCAGTTAGAGTAATGTTCTCCGATTCCACCCAGGTTGCTGTGAATGCCATTATTTCATTCCTCTTTATGGCTGAATAGTATTCCATGGCATATATATATGTGTGTGTGCATTACATATATAATGTATTATATTATATAATTATATATAATATATATTATATTA
>NW_012108519.1:1069882-1111005 GCF_000951045.1 Mandrillus leucophaeus | reverse complement strand
TATTATATAAATATTGTATATTATATATGAAATGTATATAATATATTAGATATTATATATATACACACACACACACACATATATGCATGCCATGAAATACTATTCAGCCATAAGGAGGAATGAAATAATGGCATTCACAGCAACCTGGACGGAATTGGAGAACATTAACTGAAGTTACTCAGGAATGGAAAAACAAACATTTTATTTTCTCATTCACATCAAAAAACAAACAAACAAAAAAGATGTTGGTGTGGATGCGGTGAAAAGGGAACACTTTTACACTGAGGGTGGGAATGTAAACTGGTGTTCCCTTTTCACCACATCCACACCAACATCTTTTTTGTTTGTTTTTTTATTATGGCCATTCTTGCAGGAGTAAGGTGTTATTGCACGGTGATTTTGATTTGCATTTCCCTGAAAATTAGTGATGTTGAGCATTTTTTCATATATTTGTTGACCATTTGTATATCTTCTTTTGATAATTGTTTATACATGTCCTTAGTTCACTTTTTGGTGGGATTGTTTGTTTTTACTTGTGGATTTGTTTGAATTCCTTGCAGATTCTGGATATTAGTCGTTTGTCGGATATGTAGATTGAGAAGATTTTCTCCCACTCTGTGGGTTGTCTGTTTACTCTGCTGATTGTTTATTTTGCTGTGTAGAAGATTTTTAGTTTAGTTAAGGCCTATATATTTTTGTTTTTGTTCCATTTGCTTTTGGGTTCTGGGTCATGAAGTCTTTGCTTAAGCCAATGTCTAGAAAAGTTTTTCTGATGTTATTTTTTATTTTATTTTATTTTGAGATGGAGTCTTACTCTTTCCCGCAGGCTGGATTGCAGTGGCACGATCTCAGCTCACTGCAACCTCCACCTCCCGGGTTCGAGCAATTCTCCTGTTTCAGCCTCCTGGGTAGCTGGGACTACAGGTGCCTGCCAGCACGCCAGCTAATTTTTGTATCGTTAGTAGAGATGGAATTTCACCATATTGGTCAGTCTGGTCTTGAATTCCTGACCTTAGGTGATCCTTCCGCCTCGGCCTCCCAAAGTGCTGAGATCACAGGCCTGAGCCACAGTGCTGGACCTCTGATGTTATCATCTAGAACTTTTTATGGTTTTAGGTCTGATTTAAGTCCTTGATACATCTTGAGTTGATTTTTGTGTAAGGTGGAAAATGAGGATGCAGTTTTATTATTCCGTATGTGGCTTGCCAATTATCCCAGCACCATTTGTTGAATAGGGTGTTCTTTCCCCAGTTTATGTTTTTGTTTGCTTTGTTGAAGATCAGTTGGCTATAAGTATTTAGTTTTATTTCTGGGTTCTCTATTCTGTTCCATTGATCTATGTGCCTGTTTGTATACCAGTGCCATGCTGTTTGGTAACTACCATGTAACTGTATTTTAGTGTCTAGTCTAGATCTATTTGACAAGGGCTAGAGAGAACGGAACTGTTTAAAAGTCTCCTTGTCCTACTTCATCTGTCAGTTGAGAAACATAACTCCTGGAAGAAAAGTGTATTAAGATGGTTTCCAAGGCACAGAGGAGAGTCATTCCTAAAGTTATACAATGCTGGGTCACTGTATCCTCTATTAAACAATGTTTCTCATTTTCTGAATTACTTTTATCACCATCACCAAAGAATACTCAAGCAGAACAATGTGCTGAGTCATTTTCTATTCCTTCTAACTATGAGTTTAGAATTGTAAACATAAATCAATGACCCTCTCTGCAATTTCTACATATTTTTTGGATTTCTATGTTAAATTGCACTTTATAATTCTATTCACCAGTAATTGAAAAATGTCTAAAATCTGATTATTGTAGAGCTGGACATTAATGCTTTATTAAATATAGATCCTCTTATTTCTCTTCAACATTGCCAGTATTTCAATCATTTCACTGGTATAAATGAGTAGTAAAAAAAAGAGGAACTCAAGTTGGTCATTTTAATGTAGAAAACCAGCATTTATTGAGCACACTTCTTAGGCCAACACATTATTGTATGTTTAAGTGTTTCATTGCATTCAGTCTTCACACTATTATGAATTAGATGTTAGTTTCAATTTGCAATGAATAAAGTAACCAGCATTTTTGAATGATTTAAGGAATTATGATATTACATTCAAGAGTTTGGACTTTTACATTAAAGCTAGATGGAGCCAATTATCCGTCCTGAAATTTACTATCTGTGGGATCTTTGAAAGAAAGGTAAATTTTCTAAGCCTCAGTGTTTTTATCTGTAAAATAGTTACATTAGTACCACCTGCCTGATACAATAGTTGTGAGAATAGTGTGTAGCCTAAAACTACTTAATAGAAAGCAGTAAAATATTAGCTATTTTAATAAAAATTATTAAGTTGTAAGGTCAAGTAAATAGTGACTGATCTCAAATCTGAATTCAAATCTGTGACTCTCAAATCCTCAGCAAATTTGATGGTTAAAAAGAGTAAAATGAATGATCAAAATAAAATTTTGGATTCATTTTTTGGAAGATTGTAAGTAATCTTTGCCTAATTATTATGATTAATGATAAATTTACAGTTTTTTTGTATCTTTTAGCTTTTCTAAAAATATGTAATCACCATCATCATTTGATCTAGTGTGTTTAGACAATTACAATACTTCATATATGTTGACTCCTTCTCCTCACAGTTGAGGAAATTATTCAAGTATTAGTACTGATTTTACCAAGACACTTCAGCAATCTTCACCTTTATATTGTGGAATGAATCAATTGCTTAAATAACAATGGTAGCCAAACTAATTATAGCTGATATATATAACACGTATGATGTACCAGACATAGCTCTAATTACTTCCCATGTCATGATTCATTTAATTCAATTCATTCTCCCATGAGACAGTTATTATGTTACCACCCTTTTACCATTGAGGAAACTGAGGCGCAGAGAGGCCGAGGATCTTGCCCAAGGTCACAGGTTTGATCAGAACTGGAATTCACACCAAGACAATGTAGATCTAGAGTCTGTGCTTTTCTGCATTTAGCTGTAAAGTACATAAATCAAATAATTGGAAAAATGACATTCTTTTTTCCCCTTCAGGTATCTTGATGTGCTGAGTGATGATACTGACCCCCAAGTGTCTTGTTATATTACAGCACCATCATATGTTCTACAACAACTGGAATGCCGGATAATAAATAACATGAGTTCTTTAATAGTGGGTGATAATGAAGAGTTAGTTAGCAACGTCGTAACTATTGAATGCTCAGATAAGGAAAAGAGAATTCCATTTCCAATAGGCATTGCAATTCCATTTACTGCACGTTACAGAGGAAATTACAGAGATATCATGGTGAAAGTGTGTGACACAAACCTTCAATCAAGTTACCTAAACCCAAATTCACTGGAAGGAATGAAGGGAGGTTATAAGGTTAGTAAATTCTTGGCTATATCTACATTTGCTGTTTGGCTCCTCTTCTAAATATTACTCAGACTAATAGATTGTAGTGTAGATATAATTGCTCCACTAGTAATAAATGGAAGGATTTTTGGATTTGTGCCAGTGCATTCACAATTTATTGCCATCAATAAAGATCAAAGGATGGAAATGATTAGCCAAAGTTAGGAATGGAGAGCTTGGGTTGAACACCTACCAAATGTTATTTTTTTCACCTAGGAAACAAAATCAAAATCATGGCTTAATTACTTTTGTGCTTTTGACTAACTTCAGACCAACATTTCTAATATGATGGACCCTTGTCTAAATTTAAGAATGTTAGAATCCCCAGATGATAGTAGCTTTAATTTTTATTATTCATGGGTTGGAAAATACACAAAAATTTTAAAAATTTGTGTATGTGTGTGTATGCCTTGAGATTGTTAATAAGTCTAGAAATGAAATTTGGTCTATACATAGAAGAAAGTATATGTGGTAGTTAAGATGTGGCCTGTGGAAGAAGATTGGTTAGGTTTGACATATGGTTTCTACACTTTCTTGCTATGTGAACTTGGGAAAATTATGTAACCTTGCTGTGACTCAGTGACTTCATCTGAGAGATAAACATGATAATAGTGTCTACCTGGTATGGTTGTAAGAATTAAATAGATAATACACTCATAAAGAGAGAAGGAAACCTATAAATACATGTTAATTGTTGATAAATTATCATTTTCATGTCAGATTTTAATTGTAATAACTCTGAGACTCTGTATGATCACAAATTCATATGCTGTGAAGAGAGAATATAATAACTGTTAAATTTAGTGTGGAGGCTGGGCTCGGTGGCTCACACCTGTAATCCCAGCACTTTGGGAGGCCAAGGTAGGCTAATCACCTGAGGTCGTGAGTTCGAGACCAGCCTGACCAACATGGATAAATCCAGTCTCTACTAAAAATGAAAAATTAGCTGGGCCTGGTGGCGCATGTCTGTAATCCCAGCTACTCGGGAGGCTGAGGCAGGAGAATCGCTTGAACCCGGGAAGCAGAGGGTGCGGTGAGCCGAGATTGTACCCGTGCACTCCAACCTGGGCAATAAGAGTGAAACTCCGTCTCAAAAAAATAAAAAAATAATAATAATAAACTTAGTATGGAGTTTATGGATACTAATATTTAAAGTTTTTCTTTGTGCCACTTAACTTCTTTTTAAGCAATTAAAATATTTATCTTTTTCAGCTTTATGTAAGTTGTCATTTGATGAGGAGGGCAGGGAATAAATGTAAAAAAAATCCATATATACATGGAATTATTTGTTATATATTTATTTTGTGATTTTAGTTTTCTCTGGGTTTCAAATAAGGTTTTATAGTTGAATATGAAAGCTAAGCCTATTCTATTTACTTACTCCAATTCCTGCAACTAATACATTTTATATTTAGTATCAGAAGTTTCTAGGTATGATAGTCTAGTCAGCATTGCCCTCGATTGGAGCTCTTAAATTTTGGCCAGTCTGTGTAACTATCACAATAAAAGCGAAAACTGCTCATAGCCCACTTGTCATAAAATGGGTTTGGAAAATGTTTAGTAAATGGATAATTGAAACAAAAGAGAGAGAGAGAAGGAGAGAGAGAGAGGGAATCATTGTGTATCATAACAAATACGGGCATGAATTTTTCTCTTTATAGTAAGAAAAAAATTTAAACTCTGGATTACTTCCAAATTTTTATGTGGATCGTATGACATTTTCAAATTCTAATTATTTAAAAACCTTTTTTGGCTTTTCAGAATCTATCAAATATGATCGAAGTGCACAGCAACCACCATTGGTTTCTAGAAGATCTTTCTTTTTCACTTCTCACAATTTTCCCTCTGGCCAATTAATAATATTCACCATGCCCTGAATTTTCCCAGAGACAGATTCATTCAGCGATATTGTGAAATCTCTTCCTTAGTCAGCTTTCAAATGGTAGACTATTTTCCATTGTGATTGTCCCTGAAATGTTTTTTTGTGTATGTGAGCATGATTATCCACTCATGCTGGGGCAGAGCCTGGCTGCTGTTTGGGGAAGTATGAATAGACCAAATTACTTCTAACTCTGCCTCCTTCTTTTAAGCTTTGGTGATTATAGGAAAAGATCATTTTGTTTTCATTTATGTACGCAGTTGCCTTTTGTGCGATAAAAAACCTTCAGTATGTGTCTGTATATGTGCATTATAAATTTGAATGTCGTTATATTAAAAGAAACACAAATATCTTAGTCATTTGCTCCCACTGCACAGAGAGACATAGAGAAAATGATTGTATTTGGGGAACCTAAGTTATTGTGAGCTATTTGAAGAAAGAATTTGCTGACAGCACAGGTGTTATAGTGTTTAAGCAAACTACACAAATAATGGATTTCCAGTCCTTAGGATTCCCTAAAACAGTGTTGAATGTTTTGGATAAAGGTCAGTATTTAAAATCAATTCTCACTAATGGAGGCTAGAATTCTAGGAACAATAATATTTGTGAAAACACTGAAAATAATTGCCCATTATTCACACAATTTTGGGGGAAGATTTAATTTAAATTTAAGAAATATGTTTATTTTTGGTTTTTATTTTGTAGTCTAAATTTGAGAAACTCTTATCGATTTCTACTTAATCTCATAAAATGACCATCCATTTTAGGTTCCTGGAATCATTTTAAATCGTAGGTGATTAAATAAAGAGTGTAGAGATTTTTTTTGACAATCCATAGAGTCTATACAGCAAATATTTTTCAAATCGGTGCTATAGCTTGTTTTAATGTTCTTTATTCCATACAGGGGACTTGTGCTTCAGTAAAAGTTTACAAATTGGGTGTCTTTTCTGTTGTGTCTTGTTTAAAGAAAGAGTCATTCACAGTAACAAAGAAAGGCCTCACTCTTAAGTCAAGCATGGATTCCCGAATATCCTTAAGTTACCCTCCAGGAGTTTTTACCTCTCCAGTACTTGTGCAGTTAAAGGTAAACATATTAAAAATAGGTGAGTTCCTGCTCATAGATTTTGTGGGTCATCAAGCATGGTTCTAAACAACAAAGAAGGTACCAATATTTAATATAACAATAAATGGATTATTTTATATAGTTGTAATGGCCTAATACATAGTGATATTAGCAATAATGTAATGATTTTGAGCATATTAAATATCATTAAAAAATAAATCTTCTCTTTATTCAAAAGATTTTTGCAGTTAGTCTTTTGTGTTGTGTTGTTTTGTTTATGATATTTATTGGGAAAATTTATGTTGCATGACTATGAAAGAATTGATGACAGACTTTGGAACATTCATATAATTCAAAGATTTTGATCAGAGAGGATGGCAAAAAAGAGGACAATCAATTACAATATTTATTATAATAAATATTTGGTTATATTTAATTATGAAACAGCCATTTTCTGGGAGTAAGGATTTAATATATGCAAACACTATTTGCAAAGGGCATGTAAATGTATATTTTTCAAGACTTATTTCCTCAAATAATATTCCCTGTTTGTCTAGCCTCATTCCCCTCCCATGCTCTCCTCTCTATTTCTTCCAGTTGTTAATGTAAGTGGTAAGTGAAGAAGAACGATTAGGAAGAAAACATATAATAAATAACTTATTTATAGATATTTTCCATGAACTTTGAAATGTTGGAATCATCTTAGCTATGTTTTATTTTTAACCATTCTTATGTGAAAAGAAACAAATCATGTTTTTCTAGTTTCTAAAGATCACTTGATCTAATAATAGTCCTAATTAGAAATCATTATAAAACATCTATTTTGTTTTCTAGGTCATTTTGTTGCCTGCAATTAAGTCTGTTTCTTAGTTATTTATAACATAAAACAGGGAACCCATATTTCCGAAACACTTTGTAGAAAGGGCCCAAATACTGCGTTCTTTTATACATTATAAATATTTTATAAAATGCAATGTTGATTACAGCTAACAATGTATAGAGAAATGTATAAAACTATGCTCCATAAAATTTTCAAAAAACTGGATTAGAAATGTACCAACAGTTTGCATCTTTTCTATTAAAATGTAAGAAAAAATATATTTTTTGTTTAGATCCAACCAGTTGACCCAGCTCTGGTGGCACATTTAAAAGCACAGCAAGATACTTTCTACTCAGTCCAATCTACAAGCCCTCTGATTCACATTCAGCACCCATCAACTTATCCTTTTCAGAAGCCAGTGACTGTATTTTTACCTTGTTCTCCATACCTTGATAAAAACAATCTTGATTCTGAGATAGATCATAAAAGACGAGCAAGTGCCACAATAAATAGGATTACATCTTCATATTTCAGCTGGTGAGTAAGTTTCTAATATTGTGAACTGACTTAATGTCAAACAAAGAAGCTTAGATGATTAAAACTTGCAGTCAAATATCTTGTATTTAAATTCTGTATTAAAATAGTATGAAATACCTTTAATCTAGAAAGAAAATATTATGGATCCAAAAAAAGGTAATAATTTTAGCTGTTATGGACCCCAAAATTCCTACAAGTATAAAGATAAAGATGGAGACAGTAAGAACCCTAGCAGAAATGCATGCTGGGGTGGCACATTTTGAAAGCTTCAATCTATTCAAAGCACTGGAAATTTAGTCAGCATAGGTAGGAGAAAGACATACCTTAGTCCAGAGGAATTATACTCAGTAAAAATGGCTAGATGCTGACAATTGACTCAGGTATTATGCAAAGGGATCTCATCTCTAGATTCAAGAATGAGATTCAAATAGCTACCAAACAATAATTGGTGGATGAGCATTCATTTGAGGGTAAGAAAAAAAACCAAAATCCTACGTGGTGCTTGAAGAAAAACAAATCAATACCAAGATTTCTAAAGAATATCAAAAACAACAAAAAACAAACTTGTAGAAATACAAAGGAAGAGAGAGATAGCATCATCCTGATGTTTCGCAGTCATTTGAATAATGAGAATTACAGTTACCTGGAGAATATTAAAGAAACCTATTTTATAAGTTTAGTTGTAGCCAGTAAGCATAATTGCCAAGAAACACTAGCAGAAAATCATCAGAATAGATGAAGAAAAGATGAAAGGACAAAGGGATGTGGCATAAAGATAATAAGATGAGATGAAAAGGGACCAAAATATGATAAGGAGTCATTTCAAAGTGCTGCAAACTGATAATTATAGGTACCATTGAAGAAGAGGCCAAGCAATCATTAAAAAAGCAACAATCAAAGGCCTAGGTGAATTTGATTTTTTGATGTTGATTAAAGCCTTGAGTTAAAAGTGCTGATTGGTTACTAGAAAATATTTATGAAAAAACACCCAACTTAGACATAACATGGCAAACTGAAATGTAGGTTTAAATAAAACGTAATTCCGTAAGCATCCGTTAACCAGAAACAGATTATGCAAAAAAGGAATGAAATCAATCTGATGTCAGTTTTATTCTTTGCAGCACTAATATCAGGAAATAAAAATGGACCAAAATCTTCAAAGTTCTCAAGTTCTCAAAGGGCAAGATTGAGAAATTAGGGTTTTCATCCTACAAAGACGCCATTTTGTTTCTGTTTTGTTTTTAAATACAAGGGCTCTCAGAATGGACTACTCACATGCTCTAAAAGTAGATAAAATTAATAGGCTGACTTAATAAGATTCAAGATATCGAGAACAAGCAAGTATTATTCTTATTTTTAAAATTTGATATTGATCATAAATAATATAAAAGCAGAAAAATTCAAAAGTAAAAATTTATATGAAAGAGATAACGGAAAGTAAACAAAACATCAGCATGGTGATATGTGTCTACTTTTAAGAGCAAGTGTAAGCAAGATAATATATGTAAATAATCTTATGACAATGAATATAAATGAGTTAAACATAATTCATATTATTGTCCGTATTTCATAATCTTACTTTGATATTTTTAAATACTTTATATGATGTGCTTGGGTGATTTCCTTAGGTTTATTATACACATTATTAATTTTTTATCATTTGTTTAAATTGTTCATTTTATTCACTGTAATTAGCATTTCTAAAAGCTTAGTGCTTTTTCCAATCTGCTTCATTGTTTTACTACGCTTTATATAGTTGATCCTTGAACAATGCAGGGGAATGAGGGGTGCCAACTACCAAGCAGTTGAAAATGTGTGTATAACTTTTGACTCCTCAAAACTGAACTGCTTATAGCTTATGGTTGACCAGGAGAAAAACCTTACCAATGATATAAACAGTCTATTAACACATATTTTGTAAGGTATATGTACTATATACTGCTTCTTATAATAAAGTAAGCTAGAGAAAAGAAAACGTTATTAAGAAAGTCATATTCATTAAGTGGAAGTGGATAATCATAAAGGTTTTCATCCTTGTCATCTTCATTTTGAGTAGGCTGAGGAGGAGGAGGAAGAGGAGGGGTTGGTGTCGCTGTCTCAGGAGTGGCAGAGGAGCAAGAAAATCTGTGTACACGTAGACCTACAGAATTCAAACCTGCGTTGTTCAAGGTTCAGCTGTATTTCTTCCTTTATTCCTTTAATTATTTAAGCATATTTATTTTATGGTCTCTTTTAGAATAATCTATTTATTAACATGATGTATAACACTATATCATCTATCTGGGAGCATAGTGTAATCTTGCAGAATTTCATACTGATTCTGTTCTAGGCTCTTACCCTTAGACATTCATTTCCAACATTGATTTTAATTTTTGATCAGATATAAATATCAACTCTTCTTCTCCCTTTTCCCCCAATCCAAAGCAATTAATTTTGGATGTGTGTGCTTCTTGACTACTTTCTTGAGCCAACAAGCAACAGGGTTTTGGTTATTGCTACCAATAACCAAATAACCAGAAAAGGTTATGCCTCTCTCATGGCCAGTGATGCCCTTCTGAGATCCCAGCTTCAAGACTTAGTTCAAGTTCCCTCCCTGCGCAGCTGGAGGTTGTACTTATGTCTGGGAATAGATATTAAACTGTACCTCGAGTCCCTGAGATGTGTGCATGTTTGGGGTTGAGAAGAGGAGGCCGATTGAGGAAGGAGCACCCACAGAATCAATTCCTCGAGTTCCCTAAGGAAGAAAGAGAATTATTACTTTTTAGATCATTGAGTCCAGATCTAGAGGGGATTTCTTTTTCAGCTCTTGAGTTCATATAAGTGTGTGTGTGTGCACGTGAGTGTTTGTGTGTGTGTGTGTGTGTGTTTATGTGACATTTTGTCCAGAATTCTTGTGGAGTGGGAAAATGGCTATTTGTCATCAGTTAAATTGGCCAAGTTGCTAGAAATTGGCACTTTTTTTTGCCTTTGTACATAATTTCTCTTCTAGAAAATCTTTCTTCTGCCACATTTAACTGATAAACTCTTGCCTATTCTGTAAGTTTCAGTTCAACTTTTTCTTTTTCTGCGCAGATATCCTAAGCTCTCTAGGAGGAATCAAGTGCTCTTTTTTTGTGCCAACCCCATCCTTTGTACACACCCTACATTCTACTGTAGAAATAATATATATTCTCTTTTACATGTCATCACTTAGCACAATTGCAGCATAGTAAATGCTAAAAACATTAGGTAAATTAAATAAATTAATGAGTAAACTCGTGGAAATGTAAATTGTATTGCAAATTCATCTGCACTTTTTGACAATATTAAATTGACACATTACAATGTGCTATGTTGTTATTAGTCTCAAATAGTAGGTACATTTTTTTTCCATCTAGTGGAGCATAAAACAAGCAAATGAGAATCCATCTCAACTGTTTATTTAGCATTCTTTCATCAAAGAATGAAAGCCAGTTGGACATTTTCAATGGAAACAGAAACACAAAAAGCAATCCATACCCCATGTAATGAAAAAGATAAAAACTATTTGAGGCCAAAGCATAGTCTGAAGATTAAGAATGAAAGGTCTGTATTTATGTCTGAATGATTTCTAGGGAAAAGATGAGAGTCATTTAATTATGTGCCAAAAAAGATTTCTCGTGGCAGTAAAGGGGGAAAATACTTTATTAAATAAGAGTTTATTCCTTACTATGCAATCAGTATTTTAGAGAGTTAGATAGGAAAATGGTTTTTGCCCATGAAAAATGATATTTCCGACATAATGCAATTGCTTTTAAGATTAAGTTGTTCAAATGTAATATGCGATTCATACCTGAGAATATTTATAAAATATATATAAATCATACCATATAATGAAATGGACAACTAGTACAGCTAATATCAAATGATAAACTGATCGTTATCGATAAAATTATGCATCTCCTTACTTGCCCCACCTCATTCAATCCCCTTTGTCCTCACCACAGTCACTCATCCCCACCAAATTTAACCACTATTCTGAAATTTTCAATTATTCTTTTGCTTTTATTTATTTCTCTGTTTGATCACATATACTTATATTTGTCCTGACACATTTTATTCTTCTTCTCCGGCAGCACACCATAGGTTAAAGTTGAGTCACTCTGGTTTGTTTGGGAGAGAGCATAGTTCACTAGGGGTCATCTTTGGAGACCACCTACCACATTTGCTATAACATACTAGGATAAAAATGATTTTTTTCCACTTCTTTGGAGATATTATGTCACTCTTTATTGCCATTGTGAAGACTGCAGTGGACGCAATTTTCATAACTTTATGGATCATCTGCTTTATTTTGTCTGCTGCTTTCAAGATCTTTTCTTTGCACTTGGTGTTTTGCATTTATCTATGACGTGTCTAGATGCAAATTTTAAACTTTTTCTGAATACAATATATTGTGCTTCCTGAATAAGTGGATGTATGCCTTTTCACATTTCTGAAAAGTTCTTATGTGCTTTCTAATCAAATGATGGCACTTCTCCATTGTATGCACTCTGTCCTTCTGAGTTTCCAAATAGATGTATAGATGTATATATGACCACCTTATTTATTTATTTATTCATTTATTTATTTATTTTTATTATATTTTAAGTTCTAGGGTACATGTGCACAACGTACAGGTTTGTTACATATGTATACAAGTGCCATGTTGGTGTGCTGTGCCCATTAACTCATCATTTACATTAGGTATATCTCCTAATGCTATCCCTACCCTGTATCCCCACCCCACAACAGACCCCGGTGTGTGATGTTCCCCTTCCTGTGTCCAAGTGATCTCATTATTCAGTTCCCACCTGTGAGTGAGAACATGCAGTGTTTGGTTTTCTGTTCTTGCAATAGTTTGCTGAGAATAATGGTTTCTAGCTGCATCCATGTCCCTACAAAGGACACGAACTCATCCTTTTTTATGGCTGCATAGTATTCCATGGTGTATATGTGCCACATTTTCTTAATCCAGTCTGTCACTGATGGACATTTGGGTTGATTTCAAGTCTTTGCTATTGTGAATAGTGCCACAATAAACATACGTGTGCATGTGTCTTTATAGCAGCATGATTTATAATCCTTTGGGTATATACCCAGTAATAGGATGGCTGGGTCAAATGGTATTTCTAGTTCTAGATCCTTGAGGAATCGCTACACTGTCTTTCACAATGGTTGAACTAATTTATGGTCCCACCAACAGTGTAAAAGTGTTCCTAGTTCTCCACATCCTCTCCAGAACCTGTTGTTTCCTGACTTTTTAATGATTGCCATTCTAAATGTGTGAGATGGTATTTCATTGTGGTTTTGCTTTGCATTTCTCTGATGGTGAGTGATGATGAGCATTTTTTCATGTGTCTGTTGGCCGCATAAATGTCTTCTTTTAAGAAGTGTCTGTGCATATCCTTTGCCCACTTTTTTATAGGGTTGTTTGTTTTTCTCTTGTAAATTTGTCTGAGTTCTTTGTAGGTTCTGGATATTAGCCCTTTGTCAGATGAGTAGATTGCAAAAATTTTCTCCTATTCTGTAGGTTGCCTGTTCACTCTGATGGTAGTTTATTTTGCTGTGTAGAAGCTCTTTAGTTTAATACAATGCCATCCCCTTAAGTTACCAATGACTTTCTTCACAAAATTGGAAAAAACTACTTTCAAGTTCATATGGAACCAAAAAAGAGCCCATATTGCCAAGACAATCCTAAGCCAAAAGAGTGAAGCTGGAGGCATCATGCTACCTGAATTCAAACTATACTACAAGGCTGCAGTAACCAAAACAGCATGGTACTGGTACCAAAACAGAGATATAGACTAATGGAACAGAACAGAGCCCTCAGAAATAATACCACACATCTATAACCATCTGATCTTTGACAAAACTGACAAAAACAAGAAATGGGGACACGATTCCAAAATAAAAAATAAACAGAACTGCTGGGACCTGGGATCCCCCCCTCCCAGGCTCAAGCATGACCCCCTTGCCACCTGCAGTCTTGGCTCAAACCTCTCCCAGGGGCCACCCCTGACCACCCCCCACTTTCTAAACTGCACCCTGCACTCCCATCCCCGGGGCTCCCCAGTTCCCTCTCCTCCCTCACAGCTCACAAGGTGTCATGAGCATTAGATGAGCGAACACACACAGCACACACATCACCCAGCTTGCACACAGCCGCTGTTCAGCATTAGATTTAACTTTGAATATTCACCGAATTTAAGACACCATCGACAGCAAAGCAGTGCACTATTTTATGAACCACTAAGAAAGAGAAAATGCTGCCAATTAAACTGACATGACGCTTTCTTATCACTCATAACTTTCATTTTGCACTTATTGAAGGAGCTCTTCTGGACTTAATTAGACATGGATTTGTACTGGCCATCACTTTGGCACACACATATAAGAAAGATATCAGCAAAATAAAATTTATTAAGATATTTCTAAAAATAAATAAATAAATAAATAAAAAGTGCTGGGAAAACTAGCAAGCCATATGTAGAAAGCTGAAACTGGATCCGTTCCTTACACCTTATATGGAAATTAATTCACGATAGATTAGCAACTTAAATGTTAGACCCAAAACCACAAAAACCCTAGAAGAAAACCTAGGCAATACAATTCAGGACATAGGCATGGGCAAGGACTTCATATCTAAAACACAAAAGCAATGGCAACAAAAGTCAAAATTGACAAATGACCACCTCTTTTTAAATTCCGTATTGTTTTACTTCCCTTATGTTTTCCATCTCCCTGTCTCTATGTGCCATATTCTGTGCGATTTATTCACATTCCAGTTTGAAATGGCAAAAATAACGCATACCTTAAAAATGTACTTTTAATCTATTATTTGAGTTTTGTTTTAGATAATTATATTTTTTATTTCTTAAAGTTCTATTTTCCCAGCTACTGGGAAGGCTGAGGTGGGAGCACCGGAGATTGAGGCTGCAGTGAGCCGAGATCACGCCACTACACTCCAGCCTGGGTGACAGAGTGAGACCCTGTTTAAAAAAACAAAAACAGAAACAAAAAACAAAAAAAAGTTCTACGTGGCCCTTATTTAAATCTCCTTAATTATCTTTAGAGTTTCTTCTTGCTTACTTATTTGTGGGATACTGTCCTTTATTAAACTTTTCATATATAGTTGTTTTCATCTTAAATCTCCTAATTCTAAGATCTGAAGTATTTGGGAGTGTTTATATCTATCATTCATGGCATTTACCTTCTAATTTGTTTGAGAACTTTTGCTTGTGAGCATGCAAACGTGGGGTTTCTTCAGGCATAATGGAGTTGCTTTCCTCAAGGTGGCATTTGTTCCCACCTCTGCTGAGAACCATCTGCTACTTACCTGGGGCTACATTAACCTTCTTGAGAGTCTTGGTGAAGATCTCAAGTTCACCTTTCCCACATGGCTGTTACCCCAAGGACTGACAGCTTCATGTTCTGCTCACTTGATTATTGCTTACGGTTGCATGCTCCTGCATCTACATTACAGGAAAGGTGCTTGCCATCTTAGTAATCCCCTCATTCCTGCCTGGTTTCTCCCTTAGCTGCAACCCTGACTTCACACATTTTATTTGGAGAGGAGTTTGGAAAATTTCAAAAGAATTCGTATCAAAAAATTCTTTCAAAAGTATGCAAGCCAAAAAAAAAAAAAAATCAAAAAGCACATTTATCAAGATCTAGTTGTTTTAAACTAGAAATTATTCTAAATTTGTTATTTATAATTCTAGATTTTGTGTATTAAATTTATAATATTTTAGACAGTCTACCTAAGAAGGAAATGACAATTTTATAAATAATGAAATCGCACATACTGCATTTTCCTTTGTGCTTATCAGTGAGTGCCGTATTGTCAACACAGGCAAATCTCATTTAATGGAGTGAAATTGTTTCAATGAAACACTGAGGTAAATGCTTACGGAGAAAGTAAGATTTGTTTCATGTGTTAAATTTGGAGGTAGTGTATTTAGAAGTATTTTTAATTCATATGTACTATTTTCTGTAAGAAAACAAGGTTCCCTGTGAATTGGAATGCCAAGTGGGAAATAATTTAGTTTTTAAATACAAAAGAAACTATCCTTGAAAAATTCCCGATAGTGTCTATTTCCTAGTTACAGAAACAAAATATTAAGGTGCATTGGAGCAGATTTTTTAATCTTGTGAAAAATCTTTTGAATGTCGTTTGTGTGGTATTTAGGCAATTTAACTGGGAAATATGTAATTGTGTACTGTTAGGCTTGAGAAAATGCAGACTGGAGGATATATCTATTGTTTTCCCTGCTAGACACCTTATGTTTTGGGAATTGTACCACAATTTCTGCAAATTGCCCTTTCTATCCATGCAGATGCAATGGGAGCTTCTATATTCATTAATATCCCTACGTATAATTAAACACTTGAACCACAAGAGGCCGATTGTAATTCCTTGATGCCTAATAAAAAGGGTAATTTTGGGTGTAGCTCATACCTTAGGATATAAAACTCAGAAGTTGTCAACAACCGTGATTTCTGCTGCTGGAAAAAGAATGATTATTAATAGTACTAGATAAAAAGGAAAGATGCAGAGAAGAGAAGTAATTAGACAAAGATGATATTCCAATTCCAGACAGAGTTTATATCTGAGGCCCTCCACATTTGTCTCTTTTCCCCATTAACAATCAAGGATTACTATAATTAATTTATTTATAACTAAGTAAAATTAATTTGGGTTTCTGTTACCTGTACCCCAAAGAGTCGTATCCAATACATCTACTTATCTGTATACTCCTTGGTATATGAATCTTATTGTCCCTAGGGATAGACAGGCAAATCTACAGAGTGAACAGAGTCTCCTGAGATGAAAGAGATTGAAGTCATCACTCCCTTTTTTTTCCTGAGGTGCAACATTATTGAAACGTTTCTGTTGGATTTAAGTGGATATTCTGCTGTCAGCTGGCAAGAAAAGATAGCATAATAGAGAAAGAAATTTGAATGGATGACTAAATTTCAGCCTAGGATGACCTGTGCTCATTTATTGTTCAGAAACTGGATAAAATATAAGACAGTTCCAGCACTGTGAAAATTTCTTTAAAAAAATTACTGTGTGGGCATGTTGGGGGCCAGGGTGCATGGGTCCACTAAGGTACAGTGTCATTGGGAGCTCAAGCTCAGGGTGGAATAACTGAATCACATATAGCATAACAGTGGAAAGAGAGTTTTCTTGTTTTTCCTCACCTTAAAAGCTATTGCCAGAGTAGTGGCACACGTAGGTAAATACACCAAACGAGGGCATTGCATCAGATCATGGAGGATCTTTTGTTTTCAATAGCAGTGAGGCAGCAACATCAGCAAAGCAAAGGAGAATGGGACAATACATGAAGACCGAGGACTACTTAGATTATGTAGGGTTTTTTCCTCTGTACAATAATTGTAACTGTGACACCTTGAACTGAGTAAAGCTCCAAGAGTAGATGGACCTACAGTCAGAATGTACAGTTGTATCAAGAGAGAACGTTTCTCTCAGCTGTGTGGTAGGCACTCAGGTCATTTGAATTGATATCCAACAACCATTACACCGATTACAAATGGTAAAGTTAAGGTACACAATTTGTCATACAATATGTCAAATATTGACATAAATATGGCAATATTTATGACATAATATTAACATAAATATGACATGTTTTAAAATACGTCAAATATTTCACCACTTTAAAGTCAAATAATCCATGTAAAAATAAAAACTACCAGAAATGTATCAATGTATTATAATATTTGACTTCAGACAATGTGGCTATGTGGACTTTCTTCTTCCCTTTACTTTTCCATATTAAAGGAATTTTATAATCAACATGAATAACTTAAAATGGGAAAATATTTTAAGTTTTTTGAATACAACATACCATTTAAAATTAATACTTTAATGAATAATTATAGTTGTCTGAGAAAAAGTTAACCTCAAAACATTGGTGACATTCACGTTTAAATATCTATGCATGATGAATATCACAAAGAAAATATCCCGAAAGTAAAATATAATATAGAATGAGAATTTTGATAGTTTGAATGCTTGTCAAATTCTGTGTCATATATTATTTTTTTCCACAGAAAAAGTAGCATGACATTTTAATCAGTAACCTCAGAGACATTAGTACTGTCTGCGTGAATCCCAAGCAAAATTGGTCATTTTAAAATAAACACATTTAAAAAATAAATCTTTACTATTTTTGGAACTATCACTATGTCAGCATGTTGCCTTTTATGGAGTTTGATGAAGTGCTATTCACTGTCAGACAATACTAGCTGTCAAACTTTGCTAATAACATATATGAAGGAAATAGTTTAGTTGCAGAGCTGTTAACACCTGCGAGACACAAGTATACCATCAGATTATTTAATTTGAATGTGGACTGTGCCTATTAAAGTTTAAGTTTAATCTTTATATCATTAAGGACTCTTGATTTAAGTGACAGGAAAGCAAATCCGAAGTATTTAAGCAAAAAAGAATTTTTGATATATGTAAATTTAAAATCTGAGGATGTATCTATCTATATATATATTTCTTCAACCAGGAAGAACCTAATCTCTCTTCTTCATCTCTATCTGCTTTCCTCTGTGCCAATTCCATTCTCTGACATGCTTGTTCCTCATTCTGGCAACATAGCTACATCTTTATAAGTCCAAGTTCAGTGGAAAAGAGGAAGCTTTTTCCCTATGAATATGCATAAAAGCCCAGGGCCTGATTCTCACTCCAGATCTGTCACAAACTCATCACTGAATGGATCACTGGTACCAGAAGACAGATATAGTGCAGATTAGCCTAGATTATGGCATGGTAACAAAACTCTCAAATCCCAAGGGCTTACACAACAATCTTTGCATCTGTCGTGGCCATCAAAGGTAGGCTGCTTCTTGGTCATCCTCACTCTAGATAGAACAGCCACTGTTCAGTTACTATGATAGTGGCAGAAGAAAGATCTTTGGCTAGACCCATATTAGCAATTAAGTGCTTGGCCTCAAAGTGACACATTTTTTTTTTTCATTCACATCATTTACTGGAACTAGTCACTTGGCCCCATTCAACCACAGAGTCCAGGAAGTGTAACCCTGTCATATATTCAGATCAGGGCGAAATTGGATATTCTGGTGAGGAGCATTAATGAATGACAAATACACTATTTGCCTTAGGTTATATACCCAATGGTCCTGGGATTAGGGACAGCCCCACCACCCTTGGGAGCCTGTCGGTCTCCACAGATAATTTAGGTTTTCGACAGAAGAAAAAGTGAATGAATGCTATCAGAAAAAAAATTACATTCAAGTCAATTTCTAGTAAATGACCAACATTCTGGATTCAGTGAGAGTGTAACTTCCTGTGTGAATAAATTATTAACTTCCAAGGGTTACAGAATTCACCACATCTGTGGTTATAACCCAGTAGCATAAAAGTAAATGTTATTTTTCCCCTAAGCTCCTAATTTTAATCTAGCTGATCCCCTGAAGTAACCAATACAGAGTAAGAAGTTTTCAGAGTAGACATTTTAAATCAAGTTCAGTTTCTAATCTGAATCCATGGGTCATAGGACACGTCAACCTGTGAAAGTAAGTTGGTTTTTAAGCCTTTAACTCTAGTTCACTTCACAAATGAATATATGAAATTCACATTCCGGTCTCCATTCATATACCATGGCTCTGTCTCTTTGTGGAGTGTAGGTAGCATCATTAGACTAGGTATTTTTCCCCAAAGATGTTCAGTATCAGGGACTTTTCTTCCTTTAATTGTACAGAACAGATGTTCACTTAAACAAATTCAAGAAAAGAGTTTATTGTGAGGCTAAAATAGTGAACCTCTGCTTTCTCCATCTCTAGGACTATATGGATCCTCTCCTCTTGATTTTTCTCCTTTTCTCTCTTAGCATCTATTTTTCCTTTCTGAATAATCTTTCTGCTTATTAATTTTCATTGACCAAGGTACCACAGAAACAGAACTGTGACAAGTTACAGTCCCTGGACCACTGAGTCAAATTCCAAGAAAGATAATCAAATTGACTGGCTGTTGGAAATTGGTATACTGTTAGTCACATGAGCTGTGGTTGGGGAAAAATATCACATGGCACATATAGTCAATTTCTTCAGGGCCTTTGGGTGGGGCAGGCTACACAAGAAGGAAAACTGTACAAGAAAGTAAATTGGCTGTGCCTACAGTAGAAAGTAGAGTTAGAATATTAATACTACTTATGCTCACTACAATTATAAGTGCTTTACAAATATTAATTCATCTAATCCCATGATATTGGTACTTGTGTTAGTCCATTTTCATGCCACTGATAAAAATATATCCAAGACTCGATAATTTATAAAGAAAAAGAGGTTTAATGGACTCACAGTTCCATGTGGCTGGGGAGGCCTCACAATCATGGTGGAAGGTGAAAGATATGTCTTACATGGCAGAAGGCGAGAGAGAATGAGAGCCAAGCAAAAGGAGAGACCCCTTATAAAACCATTAGATCTCATGAGACTTATTCACTACCACAAAAACAGTATGGGGGGAAACTGCCCCCATGATTCAGTTGTCTCCTACCAGGTCCCTCCCACAACATTTGGGAATTATGGAGCTACAATTCAAAATGAGATTTGGATGGGGGCACAGCCAAACCATATCAGTACTATTATTATTTTCGTATGATAGGTAAGAAAACAGATTAAGAGAAATGAAATAATTTGCTCATGGTCGTACAGTTCATAAGAGGCAGAGCCATCCAGGCTTTGAAACTGGGCAGTTTTGCTCCTGGGTTTGTGCGCTTACCTTTTTTGCTTTACAACCACTGTTTGCTATTCTAGAGTATCTGGGTTTACATCAGTGAGTTTATTAATGTTTTTGGGTACTCTCTTAAATCTATTTTGCCAGTTGTAAAAAGCTTGTCATTCTCCAAAGCTCATCTCAAATATTAGCATTTTAACTTTGCAGGCTTCCCGAGCCTCTTGCTTCTGCTCCCAAACCACCGTGTACGTTTCTTTAATTATCACACAGGTCACCTTGTGCTGTAATTAGATAATACTGTGTTACTACGTGCTTCTGTAGGACAAGGGTTATATAGTTTGATCTCTGTATTTGTGGTGCAAAGCATAATTACTGGCACATAGTATGTACTTAATGAATTGTTATTAGTTCATTCACAATGAAAGAATGAATGCATTAAATAATATTTATACCGTGTAAATTGTACCAATATATCTTCTGTTACCATCATATAGGACAAAAAGTGCCTCCATAAGAAAACCTGGGAAAAATGCCAGTGAATGTTTGAAATTACTGGGATTCAGAAGCCAAGACAGTGGTTGGTGTGAGCTTTATGATGTTGTTGTGAAAACCATACAGAGTGGGTTGATATCAGTTGAACTGAATGAACATTTGCAGAGGTAATACAATAACAAACAATTAAAGTTGATGATACTCTTTTCTGATGGTCATAAATGGAGTTTATAGAAATGGAATAGTAAGATTACATTTTAATCCTTCAAATGGAAATATTAAGCGTTCTTTAAAGGATACTTAAAATGCAAACCAGAATTGACACGGATATGCTATCTGTAATTTCATTTATGATAGTTAAACAAGTGCTTTTGGAAAGCACTCATAACTACAGGTTTCTGCTAACTCCAAAATAGTTTTAAAATAGCACCTTCATTTCTGAAATTCCATGGAGATAGTAATTAACTGTTCATATTATGCATATCTTATAACTATGTATAGATAAGCGGAATTTGTTACTTCAGTGCCCTCATTTTGCTTTCTCATTTCCATGTTTTCTAGACAGCCCATTATGAGAAGAGTTTTAGACAGATTTAAGGTTCATGAAGGGTAGCCACTCATAGAGACAGGTGATCATGTACCTAAAGATAGCTTTTATTTCATAATGGGAGGTTTTACATTTATGATTTTCTTGAATCCAGTTTCCTAGGAATAGAGTCTGAGATGAAAAGCAAGTGATTCATTGAAAGAGAGCTCTTGGGTAAATCCTGTAGGGCAAAGGAGGAAGATGGAAAAAATGATGGTTTCAGATGAAGTATTTCTGTAGCCTGACACCCTCTGGGGAGCTCTGCAGTACGAGTACCAAGGTGGCTCACTTTGCATCCCCACATTGGTTAGTCCTTGTCTGTGGATGTAGGGCTACTCTGGGTGAGGGCCTCTTTTAGGCCAAATCACTGGAGAAGAATTTGAGAACGGGTATCCAGTCCGGGGAAAAAGGTCTATATTAGTTTGTTAAGGCTGCCGTAACAATGTACCACACACTGGTGGCTTAAACAACAGAAACTTACCATTTCACAGTTCTGGAGGCCAGAAGTACAAAATCAAGGTGCTAGCAGGGTTTGTTCTTTCCAAGGGCTGTGAGGGAAGGAGCTACCCAGGCCTCTCTTCTTGGCTTGTACATGGCCGTCTTCATGGTCTCAGGGTGTTTTCTCTCTATGCATTTCTATGTGTTGAAATTTCTCTTTTATGACACCAGTCATACTGGATTAGAGAAGACCCTAATGACTTCACCTTAACCTGATTAGCTCTGTAAAGTCCCTATCTCCAAATAAGGTCCCATTCTGAGGTACCAGGGGATACTACTTCAACACATGAAGGTGTATAAGTGCAGAGACGGTGACACATAATGCAGTCCCTACCAAGGTCCATCCTAACGATCCTTCCCACGTACACAGAGATGCATATTTCAATCCCCATTTAATTATGGTATATATTCTGCATCCTATGGAGAGTCAATAAATTATTGTGCTCATCTTTCTCTTCTATACTTTAAATATGCTCTTTTGTAATTCTAATTAAAATATAACTTAAAATATGCTGCCATGTTTAGAGCTGAGCTGAGACTGTATGACTTCTTCATTTAAGAACATGTTTTAGAATTTAGTTTGATTTGAGCTGGTTTCTTTTTTATTTCTTTCTCTTTTTTTAATAGAGATTGAGTTTTGCCATGTTGCTCAGGCTGGTGTTGAACTTCCAGGCTCAAAAGATCCACCCTCCATGGCCTCCCAAAGTGCTGGGATGCCTCCCAAGTGACGTGAGCCACTGTGCCCAGCCTGAGCCGGTTTCTTGAAGGCCAAGAGTTTCTTTACAATCATTAATGAATCTAACCTGTTGGCCTTGAGAATACTTGATTTTAAAAGACGTCTGTTTGATAATGACTCTTTGCTTGGGTGTTATTAGGTATCAGTGATGTTCTTGATGCTGCGTTTTTCCCTCGGGTCTTACCTCTTTCTTCCATGCAGGTTTATTGTACTTCACCTCTCTTCCACCATGGACAATAGTCATTTGGTTACTTTTGTGAAATCTTTAGAGGAAGCCATGCTCAGCACCACTGCCTGCATAGTGCTGTCTCACCAGAAGGACAATCCACATAGAATAGCTGTTTTAGTGGTGCCTTCCAAAGATTTAAGCCAGGCGCTTAAGAACCTGCGCTTGGAAGGGTTTGGGGGACCTCCAGAGCCATCTCGTCATTTCCAAGTTCGAGAAGGAGAACAACTTCTTTTAAGATTTACTGGAAACATATTTGCTTCAAGTACGTATAAAGAAATCTTTTTATATATTTTATGGGCTATAAGCCACAAGCTCTTCAAAAGAGTTTGCTAAACTTGTGTTACTAAGGAAACCTTCAGAGGATTGACGAGAGACTTTAGGAAGTAGGAAGAGAAAAAGACTTATGTATTATACTTCTTACATTCCCATTTCTTTATTTTCTACTTAGAGCATGCATGTTCCTTTACAGGAAGATTCTAAGTGATACTTTTTAGAAACAGCCTTTTCCACAGTTACTATCTGAATCCAAACTAGGATCATATCTTTCCTACGACAATAAAGTTGTCTTCTAAGTACTTCCATTATTGGCCGTATGAAATCAATTACCATGTGGTAATAAGAGTGATCATTTAAAAACATAAATCATACTATATTATACCAGTGATTACAACCTTATTTTTACCTCCTATTCTATCTAAAATAATATCCAAACTCTTTAAGATGTTTTATAAAATAATATCCAAACTCTTTAAGATGTTTTACAAAGAATCTAACCTGGGCATCAGTGGACTCCCAAAAGATATGTGAATAGATCTATATTTCAGTATAATTGCCATATTTTTAATTCCATGTATTTTATTTTATATTTTTCAAAGACTACTCTGAGAATCAATGGGCAGTTTTCAACAAACTCTAAAGGAGTCTATGGCAAAAAAGAAATTAAGAATAATTGATCTAGGCTGGGTACATGGCTCACCCCTGTAATCCCAGAACTTTGGGAGGCTGAGGCAGGCAAATCACTTGAGGTCAGATGTTCAAGACTGGCCTGGTCAACATAGTGAAACCTCATCTCTACTCAGTTAAAAAAAAATTAGTTGGTGTGGTGGCAGGTGCCTGTAATCCCAGCTACTGGGAGACTGAGGTAGGAGAATCACTTGAAACTGGGAGGCAGAGGTTGTAGGTTACAGTGAGCTGAGATCATCTAAATGACATACGTACCTTGCTTACTTCTTTTCCCGTATTTCTCTAGTGTTATTTTTGTTTTCACTCTAACTCTTATCACAGTTTGAAATTATTTAATTAACTTATTTACTTTTTGTTCATATAGTTATGCTATGTCCTTTACCCTTCACCAGAATGAAAACTTCATGAGGGCAGTGACCATGTCTTTCTTGTTAATACATCCTCCGAGCCTAACATAGGAACTGGTATATCCAAAGCTTTTTTTTTTTCTCTTTACAAAATGCTTTATTTTTGATATCAATCCAACTAAACATTGATACAAGTAATGTATTACCAGTTATTGTACACCGTAATCAAATACACTGAAGAAATATCATTGACTGATAAACAAACTATCACCTTCATTTTCTTCTGTACAATGTTTGATAGACTTGTATCTAGAGAGTGATTTCAACAATGAGTTTTTCAGCCCTTGTAGTCTCCAGTGTCTATTGTTGCCATCTTCATGTCCATGTGCATCTAAGTTTAGCTCCCACTTATAAGAACATGTAGTATTAGGTTTTATGTTTCTGCATTAATTTGCTTAGGATGATGGCTCCTAGTTGCATCCATTTTGTTGCAAAGGACATAATTTTGTTCTTTTTTTGTGGCTGCATGCTATTCCATGGTGTATATATACCACATTTTCTCGACCCAGTCCACTGTTGATGGGCACCTAGCTTGATTCTATGGCTTTGCTATTGTAAATAGTGCTGCAATGAACATGCAAGTACTTTTGATAAGTGTGTAGTGAATGAATGATTATATAACAGTGATGAGGAAAGCAAGCAGGATGAATATGAGAGGTGGCAGGAGAGATTAGAGAAGTGAATGAATAGATGAGACTAAAGCGGTCAAAGGAAAGAGATGAAGAGAAAGAGAAAAGGAAGAAAAAGAACATGAAGAGAAAACAGCTGTGTGGGAATAGAAAGCAAACGTTCTTTGAAAGAGTTGCCATCACAACAATTTCTTTTTCATTAAGTCAACACCTTCCTCTTTCTAACTGCTTGCCCTGCGGTGAAATAGAGTCTAACAGGTGTGTGCATAAAAATGAGGTGAGAGGGAAAATTCAGGACAGATTTTATGAAGATTTCTGGCCCTGGAGGCTTTCTACATTGACTTGAGGGGATGTGCTCTGTTTGTTTATAAATTAATATGGATCCCATTTATTTTATTATGCCTATTTTCTCTCTGATTCAAGAAATAGCTCCAAGCCTCATTGGTTCTTTTTTGCTTCAAAGAAGGGACAAGGCTTGAAGCTGATGCTGCCCTCCCCACTTTTTTGATATCTCAGGAATAAGTGAGACCTAAAATGTCCCAATTTTAAGTGTCTATTCTACTCTCACATACAGGATCTCAGCATCTGAACCAGCTGAAAGGACTTAGTGAGCAAGTGACAAAGATGGCAGAGAAGGGGGCAGGGAAGAGAGAGGAGAGAGAGGAAGGAAGGGTGGAAGAGGCCCCTTCCTACTTGGCTTCCGGAGCAGAAACCACAGCGTCCACCCTGGAGAAATCTCTCTAATGAGATATAGTACTAACCAGAAGTGTCCCACCCAAACTAATGATGCAAATGATTTTCCTGTAATACTGTGACCAGCAGCTGTGTTTACCAACCACCCTAAACAGGAGTGCATTACTGTTCTACTCACAAGCAGTGGTACTGAATATCCCACTGCCTGCTGTGGAGACTGGGGAGCACCTGCTAAACCAAGAGCATCCAAGGCAGCCAGCACCTGTGCAATTCCTCCGTATAAGGGATGGGGAAGAGTTCGTCTTCATTCAAGGAAAATGAGTCAGGCAGGATACCCAGATCCTAGGTTTGCTTTTCCTAGGGAGACAGGCTCAGATCTGGAGCCTCACTGGGTTTTTCTCTGCCTAAGAGGGACAAGATCCTCAGTAAACAATTGATACCTCATCCTGGTAAAAGAATTGATCCATCCTTTTATCAGGGCCTAGAGTAGTCTCTGTGAATCTCAAAGAGATAAAGCTAGAGATTCTCTGCCTGGAGGATTCTCCTCGCCCTCCCCATCCCCACCCTCACCCCCAGTTCTCTCCTGCTGTATCTTCAGGTCTCACCTTAAAGATCACGTTCTGAGAAGCTTTCTCTGTCCTTCCTGATTATGTTAGAACTTATTTTATTTTTTATAGTTCTATTATACTTTTGCAGATCCTCCTTTTTTCTTTTGTGGCCTCTGTCACATGCAATTTTCTATTCGTTCATTTAATTGTTTGATCAACTCCAGTTTCTCCTACCACAGTCCCATCCATGGAGGCACTGTCCTGTTGGCGGTCAGCATTCAGTCCCCACACCTAGGACAGAGTCTGACAGTTAGAAGAAATTCAGTATTTGTTGAAAGAAATGAAGACTAAAGTTTAGAAAAAAACATTATAATATTAAGCGCAATTATAAGTATTTAAAACTTTAATTAATAAATTTAGATTACTGCCCTTTGAAAATGCCAAAATCTCTCTATTCACTTATAGAGAATATGAATGGCTTTTCAGTGAAGGTCACAGGACACGGACTATATTTCCATCTCTAATAGGAAGGAAGATGGATAGATGTGTCCTTTGGTTTTTATAATGGTTTTTGGCATTCTTCTGGACACAAGCTACAGCAAGCTTTCATTCTCTAGGTGAGAGTTGTCAGTTTAGCACTTGGATTATTGCAAGATAACCAAGCCCCCACTGCACACAAAATCCAGAAAGTACCAGAAAGTGTTTTAATATGATTTTATATAATGGCAACATAGCATCACCCATAACATCTAGTAATGCCCTATCAGGTCTGTCTTTTAAAGTTGCCCTGAATGCCCTTTGGCCTAGGGCAGTGATTTTTCTAGATATTCTATGGGATGTGTCTCTACATGTATCTGTACACCTACATAATAACCATTCTTTAATTTACTAAACAAAAATTTGTTGACCTTATGTATATTAAAGTCTAATGAAGAAAGACAGAGAATAAGCAAATAAGTAAATAAAATGCATAGCTTAATGTGGGCTGAAAAGTGAATTATAG
The DNA here is from genome assembly GCF_000951045.1 of Mandrillus leucophaeus. Lineage (NCBI taxonomy): Eukaryota > Metazoa > Chordata > Mammalia > Primates > Cercopithecidae > Mandrillus > Mandrillus leucophaeus. Next base: position 1,083,775 of record NW_012108519.1, on the reverse strand, counting down.
AAGAATAAAGAAGGGAAAGGATAGGGGGATCTTAAGGGATGTAACAGGCTTGCAGTTTTATCTCAGGGAAGACCATTCTGGGAAGGTGACATTTAAAAAAAAAAGAAGTTTCTAAGAGGGTGAGGAAGCAAGCCATAATCCTATCTCAGGGGAGTTTATCCCAGGCAGAGGGATTGCCAGTGCCAGTGAACTGGGTGGAAACCTCCCTTGTGTGTGTGGGGAACAGTGGGAGCCTGAGATGGCTGGATCAGAGGGAGTGAGCACAGGTTGTGGAAGATGAGGTGAGAACTGATCATGCCTTGTAGGCCATTGGAAAGACGGCCTTTTCTGCTGAGTGACTTGGGGAAACATGAAGGCTTTTCAACAGAGGAGTGATCTGAGTTAGATTATAACTGCATTGAGAATAGGCTTTAGAGCAAGAGGAGAAGCAGGGAGACTAATTGCAGTAAACCAGGTAAAAGATGGCATGGCTTAGAGGTAGAGCTGGTGGAGAATGGGTTAGAATATAGAAATACACTGAGCCAGTGGTTCTCATAGGGTTTTTCTGGTTTCCCGGACTGCTAGCCCTTTCAATTTTTTTATCTGACTTTTCTGAGCAAAAGCATTTATTCTTGCATTTGTATTTTCTATGTCATCAATGAAAAATATTTAATGCCCATTATTGAGAAGAAAATATATTACTATAAGGGACAGCAGGTAATCCACAAAATATAAGTAAATTTTCGAACTTTTTACATGACAGGTATTTACTAAATAGCTACTATCTCAAGACACTTCTAGGGGACTATATACGTAAGATATTGAGAAGAAGAAAAAGATTCTCAGGAGGTCAACTAGTGCTTGATTTTACACTTTGGATCTGGAATGAATGAGTTTTTCTTTTATTTCTCCTTTAAATGTGCCAGTGAGGGAGAAAAAAACAGAGTAGTGCAATTTCTTCATGCAACTTCTATTTTTTTGGATCTATTTTTTTGTTCAGGGACCAGACGTCTTTAAAATAAAATATTATGCCTTAACAACAATGAAACTCCAACTTTAAAAAATTACAAAATGGTTTCTGTTTACAACATGAAGATTTTGCTATTTACTGTTAGTAAATCCTCAATAATTTCATCCCTACTTCATATATAAATGTGATCTTTAGAGAGTTTCCCTAGAGATCTTTAGCTTTAAAAATTGGTAAAAGTTTTAGATCTCAATTGAACCAGAGTGGCTATGCCTCACCCTCAATCCTTATATCCTCTGTATAAATCATTTCTTATGAATAATTGTGCACCCAACAGAGAGTATAATGTCTTTCAAAAGGTAGAAGGGGAAATTTACTAATTGGTATTCCACAGGGACCAAAGTAGTAAAATTTTTCTTGATAGCACTCTAGTAGTATAGAAGCAGAAGATAGCCAGGTGTCACTCCAGTGAGCTGGAAACTCCAATTTACCTAATTTACTATTTAGATAACATTTAAATTACTCCAAATAATCCACTCTTTTTTTTTTTTTTTTTTTTTTAACTAAAGTGAGACTCTCTTAAGAAGACAATCCCTGGCTAGTCATTCGTCTCCTAGGAATCTGTTTTGTTTTTTTTTTTTTGTTTTTTTTCTCTTCTAAGTAGCCAGGTTGCCTCTCAAATATAAAGTTTTGCAAAGGGATCTACTTCTACACCTTCTGTAATCTGGAGTTATTCTATTTCTAGATTTAACTGAGCTTTAGAAAAATCACCAAAATGACCTCAAGCAGTCAGGACCGGGGGAAGGGTCCTGGTATCATCTACATCTCTCACTGAAGTCTTTGTTCCTTGGGCAAAATGGAACGTTTTCCATGAGAGAAAACTCTGGGCAGTCAACTGTATGTTGACTTACAGTAGACAAAGGGAGTTTCCATGTAGACATGAAAGCTAAATCTTGGCCAGATGTGGTGGTTCCTGCCTGTAATCCCAGCACTTTGGGAGGCCAAGGAGGGTGGATTGCTTGCCTTCAGGAGAGTTCGAGACCAGCCTGGGCATCATGGTGAAACCTCGTCTCTATGAAAAAAAAAAAAAATAGCCAGGCACGGTGGCACACATCTATAGTCCCAGCTGCTTGGGAGGCTGACGTGGGAGGATAACTTGAACTTGGGAGGTGGAGGGTTTAGTGAGCTGAGATTGTGCCACTGTGGAGCTGTGTCATCCCAGCCCGGGTGACAGAGTGAGGCTCAGTCTCAAAAAAAGAAAAAAAAAGTTTCATCTTGACGTTTCTTTAAAAAAATCTGGGTTTTTTTTGTTTTTGGTTTTGATTTTGGTTTTGTTTTTTGTGTGTGTGCAAATTCAAAATAGTGCAAGAATCCTGCCTTTTATCATTTAGTATCATTGCTGTCATTTATTGAGCACTTACTGTGTACCAGGTCCAATGATAATTATTTTATCCATATTTTCTCATTTCATTTCCTAAACAATCCTAGGAGTTAAGCTTTATTTCTCTTGTTTTAAGGGTAAGGAAGCTAAGGGAAGCTAAGGAAGGGTAAGGAAGCTAAGGGAAGTCTCTAAAAAGCTCAGAGATCTGAAAAGCAATGGACAAATATTAACAGATAAATATTACAGAATACACAAATCGTAGAGGCTGGACTTGAACCTAGATCGATACATCCAAGGCATATTATCTTAAATGCTACATTATAGCTTCCTACAAGTTTTACAAATTTTGATGCAGACATATATTGCCTTAGGAAACATGGTAGTGTTTATTCTGCCATTGAAATAACAAGGTAAAATATTCTGATTGTCATGGTAAAACCCCAATGAGTGAAATGTTATGTTCACAAAAACTCTAGAATTTTCAGTAAGGAGTTGATAAAACATTTGCATATTATCACTTTAGGAGAATCCGTCAGGTTTTCATAGAAATTTCATAACACAAATTCAATAACTATCACACCTGAAAGTTCTAGATCAACACTGTCCATTTTCACAATTGTGGAAATGTTTTACATCTGTGCTATTCATTATGGGCCTTTATGCTTATGCTGTCACTGAGACTTTTAAATGTAGGTAGACTGAGGAGTTAAATTTAATTATATTTACTGTTCATTAATTTTCATTTAAACTTAAATTGCCACATGTTATAGGAGAGTGCATTTCTGGAACGTCTATTGTGAGGTCACAATATGAATAGTTAGGGGAAAGGAGAAAGATAATTCTCAACGGGTGAAAATAATTTTCTAAATGTTGCAAAAGCTGAATATTTCTAGTAGTTTCTGGTTATATCAAAATGGAATAGAGAAAGAAAAGCTAAAGATTATTTGGTTTAGAAGCAGCCAGAGAGCACCTGGCCCAACAACCGATGAGAAATCTTTTGAGCAATCCACATGGTCTCTGCCTATTGTTCCTTTGTCAAGTTATGTTTTGACAAAAGATAATGATACACAAAAGTTTTAGTCATATTTTTAAAGTAAAATAATTATTTGGATTTTTAAAAATTAAGTAACACAAAGTGATACATCTTTTTGTTGTTGTTGTTGTTTTTAAATTAATTGATTTATTTTTTTTGAGACGGAGTCTCCTTCTGGAGCCTGGGCTGAAGTACAGTGGCGCGATCTCTGCTCACTGCAAGCTCCGCCTCCCGGGTTCACGCCCTTCTCCTGCCTCAGTCTCCCCAGTAGCTGGGACTACAGGCGCCCGCCACAACGCCCAGCTAATTTTTTGTATTTTTAATGGAGACGGGGTTTCACCATGTTAGCCAGGATGGTCTTGATCTCCTGACCTCGTGATCCGCCCGCCTCGGCCTCCCAAAGTGAGAGATCTTAATGGTAATAAATGCATTTTACTTCTATTTAGGTAATGGGAAAGATTATGGAAAAGACTACACACTTATTTTTCACTTGCAAAGAAAACCTAGGCTGGAACTCCAAATCAAAGAAGTGGACGAATTTGGAAACTATAGCTGCCCTCATTATAAAGGCACCATTGTCGTTTATAAAGTACCTAAAGGAAAGATAGTCCCCAACTTGAATCAATCTCTCGTAATTAATGAAAACCATTCTCAGTTGCCAATTTGCAAATTACCATTGAAATTGCCAAAGGTGAGTTATTTTACTTTTCTAATTATTACATTTTGTTACTTATTTAAAATTCTGTAACACAATCAGTTTTGCAGGCATAGAGACACACACAGTTAAAAGAAAAGGTAAGAATAGAGTTAATAAAGAAGGAGTAGGTAGGTCCAATTTTAGAGTATCAGAAAACGTGTTAGGATTTCTCCTTTTGTTCGTATCAGCCTTTCTAACATGAATGCTTCAGATTGGTCTGGTCCTCACAGCATGTTGTTGCTAACTATGAAAATAATGTCATTCATTTTCTGTAACTGCCTCTGAGTCACTGGAAAATCATTTATGAAAAAAAAATGCATTTCAGAGCACATCATTTTAAGGAAAAGTCATGGTGAAGAGCAAAATGACCTCAAAATATTTACATTGAAACTTACCATATTCTGCGTGTTTGTTTCATGAGTTATACTTGCCTAAAATTCTTACTCATGTCAGAAAGTAGGATTAAATTATTTCTTTGAATATGTCTAACACACAAATAAATACATTTTATTGCTGCATATTACAATTTCTTTCAGTGAAACAGGACTTGGTGAATCTAAACTACATTTTTAATAAGAAATATAACTGAAAAATGTACTTCATTAATCTTGAGGTAAAAACAAACTTCTTATTCTTTAAAGAAAGCTAAAATCACTTTCCCATGTTTATATTTTTTGTGTGTATGACTAGCAGAAATGTGTTTACCATGTGGTTAGATTTGGTTCTGATTTAAAATAAATCATTAAAGTAATTTAGCAAATATTAATATTGAACTTCTGAAATAGGGGATGTGCTGCGCTAGGCTTTGTGATAATGACAGAGCTGTAAAGGATAATGCATGCCCTAAAGCTGTGTTGTTCTGAATGGTCACTACTGTCCATATGTGGCTATGGAGCACTTGAAATATGGCTAGTCTAAACTGAGATGGGCAGTAAGTTTAAGATATGCACCACATTTCCAAGACTCAGTACAAATAATATATAAACTATCTCATTAATAATTTGTTTATATTGACTACATGGTAAATTTATATTTTGGTTATACTAGGTTATATAAAATATATAAAAATTAACTTCCTCTTTTATTTTTTTAAACATTTTAGTTACTATTCATAGAATATTTTAAATTATATACGTATCTCAAATTATATTTCTATGGAATAGTGCTTCTGTAAATGAATTTATAATCCAGTGAACAAGTACACAAAACATATACACAAAATTATGTTGTAAGATAGTAACTGATTGAAGTTATATTTAGATGATATAAGCAGTGGTACTAACAGTTGGTACTAGATGGTATTAATAGTTGTTCAGAGACGGGGAATGGCTTTTCCACAATCTGTAACCAGTAGAAGTTTGTGGTATTTGTGGCATTTTATCTGAACTTTGTAAGTTGGTGGAAATTCAGCCACTGGAAATGAAGAAAAAAGGCAAGTTAGGGGGAGAAAATACAGTGCATTTGACTGGGGTGGTAAGCATAGCTTAGCAGGAATTCACAAGTTGTGTAATAACCATTGTAATAATGTCTAATATGCCAAAGGCCTTTCAAATACTTTCTATGCATTGTATCACTAAACTCTTACAAAAGTGCTATGATACATAATTGTTCTTACTTTGTGGGAAACTGACGCACAGACATTTTAGGCAACTTGCCCAGGTTCTCATGGCTAAGTAAATGGCAGAGCTAAAATTCAGACCCAAGAAATCTGCTTCCTGTGTGTTGAATGGCTATGATGCTGTCACTTTGTTAGCACATAAAGCTAGGATTACTAGTCAAAGATACAAGATGGATTTTAGGGCATCTAGGTTCCCATTTGATGTATGATGTCTGTACTATGCTTTAGTATACAGATAATATTAGAAATATTTAACAAATGATATGACCTGAACACCAACCAGTGAACTCGAAAGCAGCCCTCAGTAGGTTCCTGGTGACATTAACTTTACTTGCTGTTTTTGAGGAGATCCCGGGGTCCCTGGTAAGTACGCATAAGTAGAGGAATTGATTAAGCCGTTGATACTGAAAATGATACTTTCATGACAGTATAGCCAAACTGGTGTACATCTACTATCAGTTTTGCTTCTGTGCGTTTTCATTTCCACTGTAAGACTTTGCACCATACGGCCGTTACCTATGCATGCGGCACTTTTCCCTGAGATAGTCCCATAGCTGCTTCTTTATCATTCAGGCCTCAGCTCAGATGTCACTTGTTATTCTTATTCCCTTATCTCCCAATCTGAAGTCGCTTTTTTAACTTGTCACCCTTTCTCGATTTACTTCCTAACACCCATCATTGATTTTTTTAGATTTATTTGTTCATACATTTTCCATTTTTCTTTGCTTCTTTAAAAAGCAAACTCTGTGAATGAAGGATCCTGTCTATTCTATCCAGGTTCCTTCTTCTGTGATTAGAAAAGTGCCTGGCACATAGCAGGCACCCTAAATATCTATGACTTGATGAATAAGGGGAGGTCTATAGTTTTCTCTCCAGATTCTAAAAGTTTGAGAACTATTGACTTGAAGGAATACTCAAATTCTCTCTGTTCCATAGTTTAGAGCTTGATTCTACAAACTCTTAACTGGCACCGTAAGGCATCGATGTGGATCAACATGAAGATCTGGAGTGGAGAGGGGTACATAAGGGCTGCTCTCCAGGCAGCTCAGCCGGCACATTACTTCCAGCGAGCACCATGTTGCTGTGCTTCCATGAGAGGATGAAAGGGAGACAAGCCAGGGGTGGTTGGAATTCTCTGGCAAGAGGGTGTAAGGGCCTTACTGAGATGATGGCAGACCATGGAAAGAAGGGCCCTTATGTCAGAGAGGACAGACGTGAAGTCCAAAAATGTGACAGGAATTCAGCTTTCACTTACTAGTGTTTTCTCTGTTACCTGACTTTATAAAAGTAGCCAAATTAGTCAAGCTGAATTAGCCAACATAGATAATTTAGGGGTTTGTGTAGATTTTCCTCAGTAAAGTCTGCGTTTACGATTGTCCAGTACTTTTGCATCAGCTTCTTCTCTGCTTTGCTTCTAACACACCATTCCTTACCTGTGTGCCTGAATAATTCTTACTGAACCTCTTTCACATTGGTGCTTAAGTGCAACCTCTCCAAGGAAGCCTTTCCTCACTCCTCCTTTGTAGCAGGTTAAGTGTTCCTGGTATATGGACCTACAGCGTTTTGTACTCTCCTTATCACTGTAGTTACCATATTTCATGACAACCACTTGCTTGTTTCCTTCCCTTGTTGCTGTAATGGCTTTTCAGGGAGTCTTTTTCCTGAAATATTTTTTTCTAATCACCCCTCCTTGTGAAATTTTATTACCACAGATATATTGTGTGTCTGTTTATATACTACATATTTATCTGTGTTTTATGCATCTAAAAGAATAAGCCTTTTTGTGTCTCACCCAGGGACGAATTTTCTCTCCCCAAGGGTGACATTATCAAAATTGAGAATGCATTCAATAAACTGCGCAGGCACAGACCCTGTCCCACTCAACTCTCTATTGCCAGTGCGGAGAGATAGTACATGCTTGATAAATATTTGTGACTAACTAGATGAACAAGATAATTTCTGCAAACCTTACAATTACTCAGCCTTGAAATTGATAATCCTGAAACTATATTGGCATGTTTAAAAATAGTACATTTAAATGTCTGCTGCCTTTCATAGATGAATCTACTGCCAATAGGCCATCTGTGCTTTCTTTTTATCCCAAATGGGTTTGTATAGGGCTTTCCAAATTCACTCCCTGGGCCCTTTCTTGTGCCCAAAGTCTTCAGAAATAAGTTTGTCGGGTTGAAAAAGAATCTGTGGCTGTGGGAACTTTTTTCTGTTCAAACTAGTGTAACTAAATGGGAATTGAAACCATGACCTTTATTTTTGCAAGATGAGACTTATTTCATAAAGTTCAGAATTTAAAAAATTCACCTCAACTAAGCAGTATTAGAATGTGCTATTTTTCAGGAAATGGAAGTAGCCTAATATAGTAACAGCTTGGCATTAATGAACATGACACTATGTTGGTATTTATACATGTAGCATAAAACAGGTGAAGGTATTTGTCCAAATTAAAAGTGTTTCATGGAGAACCCACAGCAAATATTTACATATATGTATATAGGCATAGAACCACACACAAAATTATAAAGTGTGATGTAAATATACTGTATCTGATTCATAAAGATGAGAAGACATATCACTTTTACTTCATACTTGTGAGGATCTCTGTGTCTCTTATTCTACAGCCTCTGTAGTTCATTCATTCATATATTAATTAATTCAACAAACAGTGTATCCCAAAGCCTCAATGTATAGTGATGTTCTGGTTTGTAGGGTCTCATTCTTCCCTTTCTTCTTTATAGCCTGTTTTCTTTTCTTTTTTTTTTTTCTTTTTTGAGACGGAGTCTCACTCTGTCACCCAGACTGGAGTGCAGTGGCCGGATCTCAGCTCACTGCAAGCTCTGCCTCCCGGGTTTACGCCATTCTCCTGCCTCAGCCTCCGGAGTAGCTGGGACTACAGGCGCCCGCCACCACGCCCGGCTAGTTTTTTGTATTTTTTAGTAGAGACGGGGTTTCATCGTGTTCGCCAGGATGGTCTCCATCTCCTGACCTCGTGATCCGCCCGTCTCGGCCTCCCAAATTGCTGGGATTACAGGTTTGAGCCACCGTGCCCAGCCTATAGCCTGTTTTCAACTAAGAGGCAGAGTTATCCCTTAAAGCAGAGGTCCCCAATCCCTGGGCCATGAAATGGTAGCAGTCCGTGGCTGGTTAGGAACCAGGAGGTGAATGGTGGGCAAGTGAGCAATGCTTCATCTGTATTTACAGCCACTCTGCATTGCTTGCACTACTGCCTGAGCTCTGCTTCCTGTCAGATCAGTGGCGGCATTTGATTCTTGTAGGAGTGCAAACCCTATTGTGAAATGCACCTGCAAGGGATCTAGGTTGTGTGCTTCTTACAAGAATCTAATGCCTGATGATCTGTCATTGTCTCGCATCACCCCAGATGGGATCTTCTAGTTGTAGGAAAACAAGCTCAAGGCTCCCACTGATTCTACATTATGGTATATAATTATCTGATTATATATTAAAATATAATAATAATAGAAGTAAAGTGCACAATAAATGTCACTTGCCTGAATCATCCTGAAACCATCCCTCCAACATGGAAAAATGGTCTTCTATGAAACTGGTTCCTGGTGCCAAAATAGTTGGAGACTACTGCCTTAAAGTATCAGTCAAATCATCTCATGCCTCTGCTCCAAACCCTTCAGTGGCTCCCAGCTTCCTTCAGAATAAAGGCTCTGTGTGAACTTGGCCCTCACTGACTCCAGGGCCTTCTCTGCTCTACTCTCCTCCTCCCTTATTCAATCATAGTGACCTTCTTGAGTTTTTGGAATATGCCACACCTGCTTCTGCTTTAGGTCTTTGTGCTAGTGATTCCCCTTGCTGGAATGTTCTTCCATCAGATACCTGCATATCTGTCACCCTTACGTCCTTCACTTCTTTGCTGAAACTTCACCTTCTCTCTGTGGTTTATCCTGACTCTAATGTTGCAATCTACTCTTACCCCTACAACCTGACATTCCTAATCCTCTTTAATCTGCCTTATTTCTTTTCCTCTAAATCATTTCTCCATTTTTACATGTATTTCTTCATTTGTACATTTCTTGCAGAAAAATCCTCTATTCCATAACTAGAAAGTAAGCTCTGTGAAGATGGGGAACATTTTTTGTTCACTGCCAAATCACAAGTACCTAGAATGGTGTCAGGCGTAAGTGAGATGCTCGATAAACATGAGTGAATGTGTATATATCAATATAACTTGCATTTTATGGACCAAAAATGTAAGGAGGAAAGTTAGAAGTGCCAAAGAAGAAAATAAATTAGCATTAGAAGATGGACACAGAATTCGTGGTGTGAATTGGCAGGTGGGATAGTTTGGGAAGACCTCACTGTGGAGGGAACTACTGGGCTAAGGAGCAACAGGAGACCAGAACCTTCCTATATGGCCAGGAGAGCATCCAAGTGGGAGATGCAGCAAGTTCCAAGACTCCGAGATGGGCACGCGTTTCAAGTCAAGGTCTCGAAGGAAGGCTGCGATGGTCAGCGCGCATGTGAGGGCTACAGAAAGATGATGAGGTTTGTAAGATAGGAAGCGTCCTGGTGACACTTCATATTGCATATAATCTTCTGAAAATGATCCCATAAACAATATATTTGAAAATATGTGGCTGAAAAGAATAATGATTCACCCCTATATCTTTCTTAAGTTGTGCCTCAGCCTTTCTCCTTTCACAAAATATTCAAGTAAATTCAGTTCACACTGTACATAATTGTACTTTGGCAAAAACAAAGCAAGTTTCAAAAAAACTCTCAAAGGTTTTTTAGGTGGAAGGGAGTGGAGAGAATATTTTGTGCGTGTGTGCATGTGTGCGTGCGTCTGAAGTCACACCAGATAGGTGACTGCAGGCCGTTTGCTTATTTGTGCTAGCTTGGGTTGTGACTGCTTTTGACTCCTTCCTCCTACTTGGAGGTTTTGCTTTGAAGGAAAGAAGGGCTGCAGATCTGATTGCTGTCACCTATTCGAGGCTGGAGTTTCCCAGTAAAATCTAACCCACGTATTTACGTAAGCGACCTGTTGACCCAAGTTTTGCTTAGCCTGAACTTCCTGGATTATTGTTTTTTTAAAACTGAACTCCTGACATGTGATTTCTAGTAAATAATGATACAGCTTCAACACTTTCTTTCTCACCACATTAAATAACTTGCTGTGTCAAAGGCAGGAAGCAGGCAGATAGCAGTGCAGGAATCAGTTGGTCGGAATCCCCACTTTCACCACTGGATTTCGTTACCATCTCACTGCTCTGCTAGGGGTAATGTTGTTCCTATATTATTTTTTCCAACAATACGAAATACCAAAGCAATTTTGACTAGATAAATGAGATGATTCTGAACCATTAAAAATATTTACATCCACAAGCATTTTAATTCTACTCAAACTTCTCAGTTGCAGTAATTTTACAAAATTATATTAGGGTTCAAGGAGAAAATGAAACTTATTCTGTTATTGCTAGGCATTTTAAAAAGGAGACTGAAAGAGCACATTAGAAGAAAGTCTTATAAGAAAAACCAGGATTTTGTTTTGTTTTGTTTTATTTTTTTCTTGCTGTGGTTTTTGAGGGAATAGTGGCCACAAGGTGTTTCTTAAGTTTTCCATAACCTAGTGTCATGCTTTCTATACTAGAGTTAATGCCAATACCATATTTGGTGCTTCATGTCCCTTCCCCTATCAATTATAGAAGAAAGCCACTAGGATCTTGGTAAGTAGAAATATTATGTTAATTTTTTTCACCCCTGAAAGTTTCCAAAATCTTCTCACTCTTTCCAGTGAGAAAGATGGATGGAGAAGGGATAACTCTGGCACTCCATGCGTCTCCCTTACATGTTATCCTCATGTCTGCAGACCCACTTTCCTGCAGGCAACCAGAATGACCTTCAAAGCCACAGTTTTGACCATGTCACTAAGAGGAACATGAGGGGAACATGAACAAAGCTGGTTCAGTCAGAAACAGGATCCTGTGTTCTTTTTTGGAAAGTACTTTGACCACCAGTTTAATGAGAAGAGATTCTTTCCCTTCTCCTCCCCCTATCCCTTTCTATTGTTCCCCTTCCATTTTTTTTTCCTTTCCCCTCCACTCTCCTCCCCTTTATCTCTTCCTCTGTACCTTCTTTTTTCCCTCCCTTCTCCCCGTTCTCCTTCTCTGGTCCCTCTTAACTCCTCCCTCCTTCTTCCTCTTTCAGCCCTTGACTTTAAAAGATAAGGTTTCCTCTGCTTGGAGGGCAGTATAGCTAAACAGGAATTGGTCACTATATTGTCATAGAACTTTTGCTATTTCTTTCACAAAGGAAGCACACATATTCCTGCCTATTTAAATAAATTTAATAATTAAAAAGTCATTGATGTGTATGCATATATTCTCTTAAAATTATAACATTTAGTAAGTAAAAAGTTATGCTTATTAACTCAAACAGATTTTAGTTCACTAACTTCAACTGTTTTTGTTTTTATTTTTTCTTCTGTAGATGTATTGTATTAGTCAACATGTTAATTAGCAACCACAAAGTGCCTAATACCTACAAGATATTGTGTAAGGCCTAATAATAATAATTATAATAATAATAGAAGCCAAAGTTCTAGTTTTCAAAGAAATTACAGTCCAGTTTAGGAAATAAAGCATAAACACTTTAAAAGTTATAAAACAAAGCAAGAGATAAATAATAATTGAATACAACAATACAGCAATAACAAAAGACAGGAACTGATTGTTAATTGCAAATGAATAGTAAGATGTTAAATGCTAGGGCATTTCAGAGAAGGGGGTGATCTCTGTGGACTGAGGTGATCAGAGGGTGCTTCAGAGAGCAAAATGATTGCAGAGAATATTTAGGATCTGGAGAGGAAGAGAGAAAGGGGCAAGGAGTTTCACACAAGAGAGATGGCATGAGTAGAAACTTTGAAGTGGTCAAGCACAAGATGTGTTCTGAGAAAGGATGATGAATGCAACTGTGTGTCTTCAGGGGAAGATTTGGAAACGTCATATTGGAAATAAGTTGGGGAAAGATTATGGAGGGCCTTTAATTCCTTACTTAGGTTAACTAAATGATACTGTAATTGTGGTAAACAAGTTTTCTGTCAAAATTCACCAAAAAACTGTGATTGATTTCATGACATAGAGAGCACATGCAAACCAAAGACCCTTAGTTTTTGAGTAAACAACAAAATCTCTCATCTACTGGTATTCTTGAAACTGGTATGGTCATAATTAAGGATGGAGACATAGGTATCTGGTTTGTTTATAATTAAGTTGATCTTTTATCTTTTGAGTAATGGCTCAAGCCATTGGAAAGCCATTGGAAAATTTTAACTAGGAGAGTGATATGATCAAGTTTTGTCAGCAACTTTACTACTACAGCCTATAAGGATAAACTAGAAATGGATGAGCTTAGCAATAGTAAAATAAAGAGCTAATGAAATAGTCCATAGAAGAGTGGGAGAGAGCCTATGTAAGATCATGACAGTAAGGATAGCAAGAAAAGAACAGAGTTGGAGAGAGATTCAGAATTTGAGATCAACAGGTCTTGGTAATAGAGTGAATGTGCGTGGGACTGGGTGGCAGGAGAATATTGGCAGATAGAGGAAGTCGTGAAGGGGATTTCCAAGGTTGCTCTCAGTACACTGTTTTGAGCTACTGTCCTGTGACATAATACAGTGTTTGTTGATTTTACTTTGGAAGTGTTGTTTAAACTTGCATTTCATCTTCAGTCCCTCTAATATTGCCTAACACATAGATGATAGCAACATTTTCCTTGGAGGCCTGTCACCAGTTCCCTTATCTGCTTTAGGCTGCCTTCCTCACAATTGACAGTTTGGTTTTTCTCTAAAACAAATATGATTTTATCACTCTTCCAAAACTCCTCACCGGATGTCTATTGATCAAAAGTCCAAGTCAGTTAGCATGGCATATAGGGCCCATTACAAACTCCCACAGCTCATCGTCATAACCTTTTTATATTACATTTCCCCAACTAACGTATTTTGCTCCAGTTCTACTTAAAGCCTCCTTTCTTTCCAAGACTCTTCCCGCGGGCTGCCATTGTGACAGCAATGACTCCACACTTAACCCTATTATACCCTCTTTAGAAGAAGACTTTAAATTTTCCAGGCAGTATTAGACACTGCACTGTATCTGTATCTGTAACTAGATACACTGTATCTGTAACTAGAGCACTTTGAATATATATAAAACATATATAAAATATATATTACATA